>NC_041221.1:62013162-62038781 GCF_002837175.3 Physeter macrocephalus
GGACGCGCAGGCTCAGCGGCCATGGCTCACGGGCCCAGCCGCTCCGCGGCATGTGGGATCCTCCCGGACCGGGGCGCGAACCCGGTTCCCCTGCATCGGCAGGCGGACGCGCAACCACTGCGCCACCAGGGAAGCCCGATTTATTAATTTTTAAATGCAATGGAATATGTTTTAAGTCCAGGTCTTCATAGACTCCAAACTTGCCCCCCATGCTGATTTCTGAATCCATGCAGAAGTTTAACAAGAATTCCACCTCCATCCCTCACAGGAGTTATGAGTAAGCTAAATTCTAAGAATGCATAAGGCACACACACACACACACACAAAAGGAAAAGCGGCAAATCTGGTAAAACTCAAGATGCATTTTATGCATTCCACGGAAGCGACTTAATTGATCCTATGTGTGTTCGTGTTTGTTATTCTATTGAAAATCCTTTGGGGATGCATGATGCCTATATCCATAAATTCTCTCTGCTTCAATACTAAAGTTGCTGCTTGGTAAGTTAGGTGCTAAAAGGGACAAGAAAACTCTTTCCAAATGTTAGGAGGCCATGCTATGTCCTCTTAGAAAAATCTAATATCCTGCCACTCAGACGTGAAGCCACCTTCCAAATACTGCTTTAAAACAGCACCACACAAGAAGCACAGATAATACAAAAAATGCCCTTCCTCTTTTTCTTTTTTCTGGTCAGTGAATACCTCTCCTGAGGTAAAATAAAAAGTTTTCACAGAATAATGTGAATCTTACTGAGAAGGTGAGTTCTTCTTAGAAGTAGCTCGCTGACATCGAGGAATATTTGAACCTGTGGTTTTTGCACTGATTTTGGCTGACCCTCACATACAGATGAAATATTAGGGTAAAGTTTGGTGTGTAAGCAGAGCTCCCCTGGCTGAAGTAGCACCAGCTCTGCCTCCCTGGATTCTCCTCTCTTCTCAGGCCACTTCCACTCAGGAAGGGCTTCAGGACGGAGTTTTGCAGCAACTTCCAGAGGCTTCCAGAAGTACCATATGAAAAGCCCCCTTTACGATGAAGGTGGCATGGCAAGATCTGGATTGGTATTTTGATTCTGCCTGCCACTTCCTGGAGAACCCTAGGCAAGTCACTTCAGATACCTGGACATTCCTTTCTCGGGGTTAATACCATTTGCCCTCTCAGGGTTATCTTGTTGGTCAAATTAGGAAATGCATGAGGAAGCACTTCTAAAGCTTAAAATGGAATGTAAGCTCTTTGCACCTGCTTTTTTCTCAAGTCCTCAGATGATAAGCAGTCTCCAAAGTTTTTTCTTCTACCCTTACCTCATTTCTTTTCCTGCACCATATTTTCTTCTCTGGTGATTTCAACAGCACTTGTGGCTTAAAATATCCACTCGAGGCATATGACTCTCAGGTTGACATCTATAGCTCCAAATCCTTTTTCAAATTTCTCATCAGAACTTCCAACTGTTTCATAGGCAACAAATATTGCCAACCTCTCAGAATCAGCTGGTTTAAAACATCTTCACTCTCTCCTCCTTCTCCTCACCTCTTTTCATCATTTCCCTTTTCTTTTTTGTCCATTGTTCCAAGCACAGAGACTAAAATATCCCAGAAATATTTTGGACTCTTCCTCTCCGTAGACCCAAGGTACCACAAGCAGCTTCATATTTGGTTAATTCTTCTTTAACACAGTCCGCCCTTTTTCATCCCTACAGTTAATTTCATCCATACTGCTTCATTCAGGCACTCATTACCTCATGCCTGGATCACTGCAACAGTTCCCTAATTGATCTCCCCATCCACATTAGCCTCGATCCATAAATCCTACACACCATTCCAAATAATTATAAAGTACACAGATCATGTTGCTCCCTTGATCCATAACAGTTAATAGCTCCCTGTTGCCTAAAGAATACAATATCAAATTTCTTGGTGTTGCTCCTTTGCCTCTTTGGGCACCAGTATGTGTATGCTAAAGGAAATAAGTAGTGATTGTTATACACCAGTTACTGATTTCTCTGTTAGAGCTGGCCGCATTTGTTACCACATTTGTTATAGCAAACTGTAGAGAACAGCAGTCAAATCTGTCCATACGTTTGTCCTAGTTAATCTTAACTTTTCCACTACTTTTCCTCAAATATCTAATGTCCTCTTTGCCTATACTATTATTTCTCCAAAACATTTTTCCATCAACTGTCCATGTGGTTTGTTCTTGCTACTTCTTGTAGCTGCAATGCTCATACTCGTACATTTCATGGGCAGATGTTCACCCTGTGTTTGGAATGAATTATGCCTCCACACCCACACCTGGAGCTGAAGTACACACTTGCATACGGATCAGCTAATGCAGCACAAGATCTCATTTATACTTGGAAGGGAATTGAACATACATAAAGATTATATCGCTGTGATTTGTTTTAATGCATGTAAAATAGCCTAAGCATAATTACTGGCCTGAGGTATTTTAGAATTTACATGAAAAAGACAGCTCACTTTTAAATTCCCTACCAGAAAAAATAATCTTTATTAGTATATAAAAGTAATTCTTTAAAGATGCTAAAGCAGTACATTGACATAACATTATAAGCATAGTAATATATAGGAGACGACACAGGACTTATTTAGGAGATAACAGAGAAAATACTCCTCTAAATGAAGACCCAATTAACATATGTCTGCAGAATGGCAATAAGCATATCTTTGCAGGTTCTTTCATGTTTCAGTGATGGTCACGTTGTGAGAAATGGAAGTGTCATGGAAGATGGCAGGTGATGAGTTCTCCCCTTTGTGGACAGAAAGCTACAGCATCCATTAACCATTTTCTCCCCCGTTACCTCACCCACAGGCCATCCACTGCACCTCCGAATTTTGTGTGTTCTTACATCTTGAAGGAAGCTGTTTCCAGGGGAACGGGTAAAGCAGGGTGCCCCAAGCTGTTGTAGCTGCTACCACTCACATGACTATGCTGGCTGAGACAAAGTTAGAAAGGGAAAATGCACCAGCATCTCCTTCTCTTCTGTGCCCAGGAGGATGCAAAGCCAGTGCTTTGAATAAAAGACAATGTTTGTTGTTTATCAATCTCAGGAGGAAACAGATGGCCCACTCTAAAGGTTTATCCAAACGTATTAGTGAAAGGAACATACACAAAGATGTGAGTACGGTTAGGGAACTAGTAATACATGATGAATAACCCAGTAACTATCACCAGCAGGAAGCCATTACCAGCCCTGGAGCTAAAGCAATTCGATGAGAAAACAGTTACCAAACGCTGTCAGAGATGGAAATGGGGGAGGCGGGTGTGGCTGCATGACAAGAGCTCTGGCTCCTATAGGAGACACTCTGATTTCCTGCTGACACCTCCCTTCAGCCAAACCTAAAAGGCAGCAGAGGGCACAGGAGCCACGGGGAGCCAGTCCACAGTGGGCAGCCACCCGGGCAGGACAGAGAAGAGTGAAGAATGGCTACAGCTGGGACTCAGGGAGGGGCCAAAGAGAGAAAAACTAGCACTCTCATCTTCTGTAAGGGGATTGAAACCTGTATTAAATGGTGGAAAATATTAAGAAGGAGCATATCTGTCATGGTAACTAACAGTAAATCTTAACCATCGGGTCTTAACTGTAATAGATATTACAATATACTGACTTATAGCAAGGCCAATAGATTTGGCTACCTTAATGATTTCTGAGGATACGATGGTACATACAGTGTATCTGTTCCAGCAGAATATCTGGTTAAATAACTCCTACCAGGTCAATACATAGAGAGTGGTAGAATCTGAACAAAACCCCAGGCACCGTGAGTTTAATCTATGTGCTTAACCACTGGGCTCTAGTGAACGATGCAATCTTGTGCATCATTAGATATTAAGCGTAGGGACAAGATGGAAATCCCTGGGGACGTTTTCCCCTCCACTACATTGTGGATGGGAAATAGTTCATCATTTCCTAGTTCTGAGGATAACCAACCACACTCATTCTGTAAACCTGAGAGCAACTGTTACTACAAATACTAGGAGTAAAGTTGATGAGACTTTAAAATCATAAACCAAAGGATTGTTTAAAGCTACCTTTAAATTATAGTTACATATTCTAATATAATAATTTATTACTTAACCTGCATTAGCACATGTAATCCAGATGAAGAAATGAGAGTACTGTAATCCAGAATCTCATGGCTAATGAGAGATAAGCCAAAATCCAAACTGGCTGACGACGAGAATTATTTTCAGATGTCTTCAAAACAGGTCCTCCAAGTCCCGCTCTGGATCTACTGAAGTAGTGTCAAGATTAGGTTGGGAATGGGTAGTGGAGACATAACAACTGATATCTGTACTTCTTCATGGCAAGACTGGTGCACTAGGAGGGTCATAACTGCTAAAGATGCAAACCGATCAAACGCTACAGCAGCAGATTCTAAGAAGCTTGACTGATTCTGTGTCTCCAAGTGGGCCATCAGTGATAACCAGGAATCTTCTTGTCAGGTCAGAATTTTGACAGAAGCTATATTTGGAGTGATGTCATTTGACCTGTTCTTGTCAGGTTGTGAAAGGCAGTTTAACAAAATGTTTTCTCTGAGACTTGATGCAAGAGTTTAAAAGCCTTCCTATCTGGACATTTAGTGCGTTTTTACGGTTTGCAGGGAAAATGGGAACTTAGTTAAAAGAAAAAACACCTCCTTGGACCTCTGGAAATAGCAATTGATTTCTGCTCGTTCCAACTTCTCCCTCTAACACGGGGGTTATCCCAGTATTGCACCTCCAAGTGAAAGCAAACATAAATTCACAAATAAACACTTGAAGGGGGAGACAAGAGTGCATTATGAGTGACCACTCCCCACTCCACAAATAAAAAAAATCATTTGCTTCAAATTAAGACCTCACCAAAGCAAGGCAGCCACAACCAAAATAATGAGAAAAGTATCACTATAATGAGCAGTAAGACCTGATAAATTGGGAAATTCCTGCAATTGAGACAAGGTAAATGACAGAGAAGCAGCCTCTCCTCCTCCGTTTAATGATGTCTCAAATTACTCTCTGAAGATTTGAAAAACTTCAGCACTCAATTTTTGGACTCAAAGTTATGTTGAATTAATGTTCCTCTTCTCTTCCTTATCTCTTTCAAACGACTTGCTGGACTACTTTGCTGGTGATATAATTGTGTTTAAGGGAAGGAATTTTTAAAAACAACAGTGCATCTTTTTTTTGTACTAATCTTTAAACCTGCCAACATTTTCCATCTGACTCTTGTTAACATTTCTGTAGGATAGAATAAGGTCTGAAATCTGGTTACTCTTGAAAAATTAGTCATCACTCATATAGAGTGTACTTTTGTTGAATTTAAGAGTCAGTATGCCATTGGCACTCAAGTTTAAAAAAAAAAGAAAACCAACAATAATCCAATTTCCCTTCTAATATTTGGATGGCAGCCTCAGGAAGATTAGTTGTATCAATTCAAAATTGTATTATGGTAGGATAGATAAAGCACTGTGGTGACTCAAATGGAATCTGACTGCAAGTAAAAAACATAACTTGAGCAAAGCAACTGCCCACGCACAACGGATGTATAAGTGAGCATGCAGAACTTTATGGGAAGTTGAGTACATAAGCACATGGTCATTCAGGGTTTGTGCTGACTCAAAAGGCTATACTGGTGCCTGGCTGTCTTTCTGACTGTGACCCTTCCATTTCCCCGTTCCTTTCTAAACAGAAGCTGAACCAGGAATGATGGCCAGACCAGGCAGAGCTGCATCTTCTGATTGCCTGCAGCCTCCTCCCTGCTGTCCCTCTGAGGCTGGAGGACCGTCTTCCCTCAAACATGGCCGACTCTGATTATGTCACTGAAGAAGCTCCATTGGCTCAGTCCAGATCTAGGGTCTGCTGAGGCAGCAGAGGGAGGCATTTATCTAAAAGAATTTGTGAATAATTTAGATGATACAGAGGGTATATTACTGTATATAATAACGCATATAATGTGGAGGAAACATGGCAGAGTGGAAAGAGAAGACCTATCAGAGTCAGCGAGTCTTAAGTTCAAATCCTCCTCTGATGCTTACTAGGAAGTCATCTTTCTACTTGGTCTCTCAGTTTTCTCATCTGTAAATTGTGATTGCTAACATCTACCTTAGAGATGTATTGGAAGAACAGGAAATGTTACTTATAAAGTTGAAGAAATGGCAGTTATTAATAACTAAGCAATGTTACAAGGCACTCTGGGATCTCTCCCCCTGCCCCCCAACCCAGCTATATTTTTATTCCATTACCTCATGCAAACCTTGCCTACAAGTAGCAGACTTTGTCCTTTAATGTCACTCTGGGGCATTTCCCATCTTCACTTCAAAGAAGGCTAAACAGATGAAGGTGTATTTGTTGATAAAGCAAGACAACTTTCAGTATCTCAGAAAATACCACACTTGTTTAGGCAGCAAAGTACTGTTTTATACCAAAAGAAAATAGCCTCATTCCATACTTCCTTAAATATATTTCACAAGACGGTTTCTGAAATTTGCTCAATGTAAAGTTTACTTTGAAACAGCTTTTAAAGATTCCTGTCAGATATGGACAAACTAACTTAAATACAATTCTTTTTTCTTTGACAATTAAACAGTTGAGTCAGATCCCTCTGAGAAATGAAATTTTTTTTTTTGCTTTTCTTACTTAATCAAGTGTAGCCATTATCTTTTCCATTTTCCTTATTTGAAAATAACTAGTTTGAGTATTTGAACAAAATATATTTTGACTTAAAAATAAATATTTCCATGGATTTCTTAAATCGGCGCATGTGCTTCTCAAGGCACTTTACTTGTGCGTCCTCAAGAAGAGCTTTGGTATAAGAAGCCAAATATCCCAGGGGCTGGCAGCAAAGGAAGCGTGGATCCATTGTTGCAAACACCCACAGCGATAACACCAAGCTACAGGCAAATTATAATTAGGCAAAGAATGTTCTCTTCTATATTTCTCTTTTAAAAACACTACAAAGGTCAGCTTTAAAATACAGAGTCATCTTAAGACTCATTTGTCATATACTGTTTACTGAATCACCTGGAATATTTTTGGTTTGATGTCTCATTGCACAACCAATATGTTTTTCTCTGCCCACCAACTCGTGTTGCTGAGAGGAATGGTTATTTGTGAGAAATATGTCTTGGAACCATGAGTCTAAGGAAGTCAGTCTATTCTCAAGTGGAGACAACAAGGCTTATCAAGACATGGAGACATGAGTGGCTGGGTTGTCCTAGGGGCCACTTGTTATTTCAAAGTCAAAGTAGGAGCCTTACATTTTGTTCCCCTGAGCTTCCATGTAGAAGGGAAGATAGGTAACAGCAGAACTCATTCTGAACTGGTGAAAATACTGCTCAAATACCAAGGGAGATAAAAATCACACAAAGCTTTGGGAGGAACATGTTAACTTTTAGAAAAAAAATGAGGAAACAAGTGAATTTCACATTAAAGGACCATACAGCTACTTCTCAGTGAAAGGGGAAATTAGTACAAGCAGTTTGAAAGAAATAGACAATCAGACAATAGACTCCATTCATCTATGTTAATTTTTTAAAGCTAAAAGGAAGGGAACTACCACAGTTAGCTAATAAAAAGGAAGAGTCTGAGGAACGGCTATTAAAGAGAAGGCGTGGGGCTGGGATGAAAAATACCTTTCAGGATTACAAGGATTATCCAAGTGGACAGGAAAGAATAAGGAAGAAATTTTATAATTATTCCATATTTACATATATCAGGTACAGTTCTGTGTATCTCCCATTCATTATTCTAACTCAAAAAAAGGGTAAATAATATATAATTTCTAGATTTAATTGATGGGTAACTTGACATTCTGAGAAATCAAGAACTTTCCTAATGTCATACAAATGCTAAGTAGAAAGTCTTCATTTAAAACCAAGGCACCTGCCTACCTAATTTCAAAGCTCATTTTTCTCTCTGCCAACATTGTCCAAATGCGAAGTATATTGTATGCAACTTTTGGACAACTTTCACAGAGAGGGGAAAAGGAACTCTCAGATTATTAGGATTATTGATAGCTTCCAAGGATTTTCAGTAATTGGTGCTGTGTCTTCCCACAACCATATGTTCCTACCCGCAGGTCTCTAACACTCCTAAGATAACAGTGTAAAATATAGTTTGCCCCTAGGCATTCATGATGCAAGAATTCAAAATCAAAATTGAGAGTTGTAAAATTTTACAAGAGGATAAAGATGAAAAAGAATGAAATTTGTGAGACCCTGAATTTTTTAAATAAAAATTGTTTTAAAATTAGCAAATGCTTTAATAATAGAGTTCAGGCTCTCAAAGTCAGTCATATAATTTCTGTATATACAAACACAAGAATATCTATAAGCTGAGTATTCTACTAGGCACTTACATGTATGCATTTGTGAATATATATTAGATAAATATTATATATTGACCAAAATATCAAAAAAAGGGACAAAAATAACATAGGAAAATCCAAGCACTAGTCTGTTAACAAAGTGATGCCGAAAGCTCAGCTTCTCTGTACACTGGTGCCAAATCTAATCTCAGAGTTGGTTTTGGGTGAAGTAGAAAAGAATAGCTTTATTGCTTTGCTAGGCAAAGGGGGACACAGCCGGCTCCTGCTTTGAAAAACTATGTGTCCCAACCTGGGAGGATTTGATGAGGAGTTCTGTAGCAACAGTTCAAGGGTGGGGTTGCTGATAGGATTAGGGTATGTTCAGGGTCTCAGGTTGTCAGCCTCCTAATCTTGATGAGCTTCTCTGATCCCTTTAATGTTGCCTCAGGTGGTTTCTTGGCTGCACCTCCCTTGATTAGCAACTGTTTGAATCTACCCTTTGGAACTCAGGGAAAGTCGTCGTGGAGGCTGGAGTCTTGTCTATAAGAAACGGGGTGGGGCGGGGGGTGAGGGGGATGAAAAAAAAGGCTTCCATGCCCAGGATCCCCACAGGGTACTCCTAGGTTTCAATGGCAAAGTTAAGATTTGCTGGTTAAACACTATAGTGACAATTTTTAAAATATACTTTCACATTAATCCACAAATGAGAGCTATGAAACACACCTTGGCTGATCACAACCTGGCCACAAGGTTTAAAATGTGTTTTCCAAACACATTTCTTCTGTGAATTGCCTGGAATGTAGGATGGATTTTTTTTTTTTCCATTTAAAAATATCCAGAAAATAGAATTTGACTTTTGAGGCTAGCCTGTAAAACAGAAAGTAGAAATAAGGCACTTTGAGCATATATTGTTATCATTTATTTACAGGGGAAGAAATCTTTGTCCAAAAGATAAACTTTAAAACCAAAATTCCATGTCGTGGAAGCCAGTGGTTCTCAACTGGTGACAATTTCTGGTTTTTAGATACATGTATCCCAATGTGGCTTTAATATGCATTCTAGATGAATAATGATGGATACTTTTTTATTAAATGTATTGTGCTGTTCTTGTTGGTATTATAGATTGCAAATACCTGCCCCCACTCAGTAACTTGTGTTTTCACTCTCTCAATGGTATATTTCAACAAATGATAAGTTCTTACCCCAATTTTCTGATATTTTCTTTCTTCTTGAGTGCTTTTAATTTCCTACTTAAGCCATTTTTGCCTAATGTAAGGCCATGAAGATATTCTATATTTTACTGTATAGAGGATTTCTTGTTTCATCTTTTACATTTAAATCTTCAACTAACCTAGAACTAATTTTTACATAGTGTGTCAGATAGAGGTCAAGAGTTACATTTTCCCACATAGGAATTCCACCTTTGTCACACATCAAGTCTCCATTTAGATACTGGTCAATTTTTAGATTATTTTAGATTATTTTATCCCACAGGTTTATTTGTCTATCCTTGTGCCAGTCCCATATCATCACAATTACTGTAGCTTTATTATATGTCTTGGCGTCTGGTAGAATGAGTCATACGCCATTGTTCTTTTTCTTCAATACAGTCTTGGGCATTTTTTGGCCATTTGCTTCTCCATATAAATTTTAGAATCAACTTGCCAAATTCTACCCTCAAAGTCTGCTGGATTTTCATTTGTGATTGCATGTATTCTATAGATCAATTTGGGAAAAAACTGACATATTAACAATATAAGTTCTTTCAATCCGTAAACTTGATAAGCCTTTAATTTATTTAGTTCTTTAATTTCTCTTAAGATCTTATGGGATTTTGTGTGTGTGTGTGTGTGTGTGTGTGTGTGTTGAGATCTTGCACAATTTTCATTACATGTATTCCTAGGTATTAGATATTTTTGAACTTATAAATTGTTTATTTTAATTTTCTACTTATTGTTGCTAAAATATAGAAATTTAATTGATATTTGTATATTAACCTTGTATCCACCAAAATTGCTTAATTCACTGTTCATAATTTTTAATAGATTTTCTATATCAGCTATCACAGAGTGACTAAAGACTTTTTATTTTTTCCTTCTTTTATTTCTTTTCCTAGCTTTACTACACTAGCTAGGACCACTAATACAATGCTGAATAGAAGTGATAATAATGAGTACCTTGTTTTGTCCCCTACCATAGGGTAAAAGATTTTAATAATTCAACATCAAGGTGTTTGGTGTCTGCTGCAAGATTTCTAGAGATACTTCTATTCCAAGTATACTAAGAGTTTTGCTTTCTTTTATTTTTATCATGAACGGCTGTTGGATTTTATCAAATGCTTTTTTTTTTCATCTATTCAGATGACCGTCTGATTATTGTCCTTTTGTTGTTGTTAATGTGGTAAATTATACTAACTGGTTTTTAAATTTTAAAACAATTTTTTTTTTTGCATTGAGAAGAACCCAACTTGTTGCATATGTAATTGGATTTGAGTTGCTAATATTTTGTTAGGAATTTTGCATCTCTGTCTACATCATAAAACAAGTTGAGAATGTTCCTTTTTTATATTCTCAGAAATAGTTTGTGTAAGATAAATATTCCTTCTTTCTTAAATGTTAAAATAATTCCCTAGTAAAGCCAACTGAGCCTGGACTTTTCTTTGGGAGATTTTAAAGTATGTATTTAATAAATATAAGATTATTTCAATGATCTTTTCTTTAGTTTTCTAATTTGTTTTTTAAGGAATATGTCTATTTCACTTAAATTTTCAAAATTTTGTTGAAGTGTTAAAGTCATTCATAACATCATTTACTAACATTTTAATGTTTGTAGGATGTTTCTTGTGTCTTTCCTTCTTATTTTCTATCAGTCTTGCCAGATTTTTACACTTTTTTTAGCTTTTCAAAGAACCAAATGTTTTTAAAAATTTACTTTCTCTATTGTAGTTTTATTTTTTTTTTCATTCATTTCTGTTCTTACGTTTATTATTTTCTTCCCTTCTACTTTCTTTGGACTTAATTCAATTATTTTTTTTCTATCCTTATGAGTTGTATATTTAGAACATTTAGGTACTTTAACTCTTCTTTTTTAGTATATGCTTTTAAGGTTCCACATTTCCCTCTAAGATTACTTTAGCATTATCTCACAATTTTTGATATGTCACATCTTCACTATCATTCAGCTCAAAATATTTTCCAGTTTTCTCTGGGGTATTTATTCTTTAACCAACGCATTATTTAAAAGTGTATTGCTTAATTTTTTTTACATTTGAGAGATATTATATTGTTACCTATTTCTAGCTTTATTATGCCTTAGAATTAACTCTTTATGACTTCAATCCTTCATAATTTGTTGAGACTTGATTTCTGGTCCAGTATGTATTCAGTTTTGGTAAATGCCCCATGTGCTCTTGAATAGAACAAAAAGCACATTAAAGGTCCCCATAGTAAACTGAAAGAATTATGATATTCCTTGAGCATTTGTATTATGGTGAGAAAATATTTTATTTGTAAGAGTGCATAGTAATTTTCCTTTTTTGCCTGCTTTTATCTGATCAGAAGATGATCTATACAAAATCTTCTATTTTGCACATGTATAATACAAAAAAGATATCACATAAAGAAATTGTAGATAGTGATTATGCCTTATCAAAAAATATCTACTACTTTGAGATTTATAGCTATTAAACATTGTGAAAATCCATGAAAAGGACATTAAGAAAAACCTTTTTAAAAATCCTGGTTGTTTTGCACATTTGTGAAATCATGAAGATGTCAGTATATTTGAGTTAAAACATTTATTTTCTTCTTCCTTCAGACTTTGTACACCAGCATTCAAAAATTTAAACTTTAAATCCAGCATTCAAAAGTTTAAACTTTAAAATCTTACCAGTGAAGATCTGAACTGAATTATCCAAAGTGGGGGTCAGAAACTATCTAAATAACCAGCAAAATAACCAAGTTGCCATTTGACTCTGAGGTTGAAAACACATTTAGTGTGTTGCCTCTCAGGTGTGATTTCTGTAATCTTGTTCAACATCTCTTGTTAAACACCTTCAAATCTGTCCTCAGATTTTTGCTCAAATGCTTTTCTTTCTCCACTGTCATCTGGAGTAAATGCAGGTAGAGGGAGCCAAGTTAAGTCCCGAGGGGCTTTTATAGAAGGGTTAGCTAAATTATTGGGGTTGTGGTATAACAATTTGGAAAACCTTCCATGAGAGTATCTTTGTTGAAACCATTGGCTTTACGGGCACACTTTCAGGACAGATTGTTTCAACCTGACCCTTGACAGAATGACAAAGAAAATCCCATGGTGCAGGAAGGGTCTACATCCTCATTGGTTTCTCCCAAACATCTAGTCATGGGTCAACATTCTATGAAACAGATGGCAAAAAACTGCTATAGACCATCAATAACAATATTAGCAACAACTAACATTTTTATGGCTTTTACAATTTGTCCAGAACTTTCATGTTATTTTGGTTAATCACTTAAAGCACTACATAAAAATGTCCAATTTTGTTTATTTATTTCTAACAGAAAATTCATAAACTAGTGTCACGTTTGTTCTTCCCAGTGGCAATGCAGAACTTGTAAGAAACCATCAGTGCAGCAATCACTCTGATTGCATAATAACAAAGAAAGGTCTATGATTATATTCTCATACTCAATCAAAGCAAATACTGTCACCATTTAAGAAAATGGTTTATTAATTAAAAAGAAAAATCTATAAAAAAATAAATTTTATTGAAAAATAATACTCAGAAATGTGTATGAGTATGCAAAACTAGGAAATTCTTGCACCAGATATATATTGGGTGCCTACCATGGGAAAGACACTCTGTCACATATTATAGGAAATGCAAATCTGGAAAATAGAGCACACACTGCTTAGAATATGGTGGATTCTCAATGGATATACACTGAATGAACCTCTACAGAAAACAAAAGTGCTTTTCAATGAACATTATTTTTAGAAGGAAAAAAAGTAGATATAATGCAAAAAAGAAGTAAATAAATGCTGAGTAGAGTCAAAAAGTATCCAGTAGAAGAGAAAAAGGATATTAATAAGACCTAAAATAGCTAATATTTATGCAATGTTGGTCATCATTCTAAGACTGCACTGTTTGATACCTTAGCCTTTATCCACATGTGGCTACTGAATCCCTGGAATGTAGTCAATCTAAATTGAAATGTACCATAAATGTAAAATGCCCACCAGATTTCAAAGACTTAGTATGAGAGAAAGAATGTGAAATATTTCATTAAAAATTTTATAATGGGAGATGTCAGCGCAGCCATTTCACACCAGGGACTCTGCGCTGAAGGGCTGGGTGTGAGGTCTCTGCACGAGGCACCCTGTGAGCAAGGGAAACTCGATTAAGCACAAAGGCAGAGTAAAAAGGCCCTTTCTTTTCATGGATTCCCCTCTGACAGAACAGCTGAGAAATTCTGCAACCTTAGCCAACAAACTTGTGGCGGCCTAAATGAAACGTTAAGTTTTTGATTAAGGGAATCTAAAAATGCTGAAACAATTGTGACACAGCCAAAATGGCCACGTTCTACCTCTCTGAAATATGAAGCCATAACTTGGATTTAGAATATTTTCATGGTTGGCCATCATACAAAAATGACAATTTAATAAACTTTTAACTCATTGTTGACCAGAGACATATAATACATCTTTTGTTATCTGAACATTATTGAAAAGAGACGTTTCAACATTCACTTGCATAACAAATCACCGGTAACAGGCGTTAGTTTCTGAAAAAATCCCCCAGTCAATAATGTGTTAATATGAAAATATAAGGGAGACCTTCAAGATGGCAGAGGAGTAAGACGTGGAGATCACCTTCCTCCCCACATATACATCAAAAATACATCTACATGTGGAACAACTCCTACAGAACACCTACTAAACGCTGGCAGAAGACCTCAGACTTTCCAAAAGGCAAGAAAATCCCCACATACCTGGGTAGGGCAAAAGATAGAGCCATGGAGGAGAGGGCAGCAACAGGGGTGCGGAGGGCAAAGTGGAGAGATTCCTGCACAGAGGATCAGTGCCGACCAGCACTCACCAGCCTGAGATACTTGTCTGCTCACCGCTGGGGTGGGTGGGGGCTGGGAGCTGAGACTCCGGCTTTGGAGGTCAGATCCCAGGGAGAGGACTGGGGTTGGCTGCGTGAACACAGCCTGAAGAGGGCTAGTGCGCCACGGCTAGCCGGGAGGGAGTCCGGGGAAAGGTCTGGACCTGCCTAAGAGTCAAGAGACCATTGTTTCGGGGTGAGCAAGGAGAGGGGATTCCTTCCCTGTCTGCACACAGAAGGCAGAACACCGCCTAAATGAGCTCCAGAGATGATGCCAGCCATGGCTATCAGCTCGGATCTCAGAGACAGGCATGAAACGCTGCTGCTGCTGCCGCTGCCACCAAGAATCCTATGTGCAAGCACAGCTCACTATCCACCCACCACCCACCCCCGGCAGGCTGTGCGGCCCGCCACTGCCAGGGTCCCGAAATCCAGGGAGAAGCTCCCCGGGAGAACATAAGGTGTGCCTCAGGCTGTTGCAACGTAATGCCTCAGGCTCACAGGCTCGCCCTGCCTTCCAGTTATAATTACCATACCCCTCCTTCCCCCACCACCCCTGGCTGAACAGCAAGAGCCGTACCCCTCCCTCCCCTTGGCCTGAAAGAGCAAGAGCCCCCTAATCAGCTGCTCCTTTAACCCCCTCCTGTCTGTGCGAAGAACAGGTGCCCTCAGGTGACCTACATGCAGAGGCAGGGCCAAATCCAAAGCTGAACCCCAGGAGCTGTGCGAACAAAGAAGAGAAAGAGAAATCTCTCCCAGCAGCCTCAGGAGCAGTGGATTAAATCCCCACAAACAACTTGATGTACCCTGAATCTGTAGAATACCTGAATAGACAACCAATCATCCCAAAACTGAGGTGGTGGACTTTGGGAGCAACTGTAGACTTGGGGTTTCTGTCTCTGACTGATTTGTTTCTGATTTTTATGTTTATCTTAGTATAGTTTTTAGCGCTTGTTATCACTGGTGGATTTTTGGTTTTTGGTTTGGTTGTTCTCTTCTTTTTTAATTATTATTATTTTTTTATTTTAATAATTTTTAAAAATTTATTATTTAAAATTTTTTTTCTTTCTTT
This sequence comes from Physeter macrocephalus, assembly GCF_002837175.3. Lineage (NCBI taxonomy): Eukaryota > Metazoa > Chordata > Mammalia > Artiodactyla > Physeteridae > Physeter > Physeter macrocephalus. The sequence goes on from NC_041221.1 coordinate 62,028,617, forward strand.
TTTTTCTCCCTTTTCTTCTGAGCCATGTGGCTGACAGAGTCTTGGTGCTCCAGCCCGGTATCAGGCCTGAGCCTCTGAAGTGGGAGAGCCAAGTTCAGGACCAGAGACCTCCTGGCCCCATGTAATATCAATTGACGAGAACTCTCCCAGAGATCCCCATCTCAATGCTAAGACCACTCCACCCAACGGCCAGAAGCTCCAGTGCTGGACACCCCATGCCAAACACCTAGCAAGACAGGAACACAACCCCACCCATTAGCAGAAAAGTTCCAAATATCATAATAAGTTCACACATACCCCCAAACACACCACCGGAAGTGGCCCTGCCCATCAGAAAGACAAGATCCAGCTCCACCCACCAGAACTCGGGCACCAATCCCCTCCACCAGGGAGCCTACAAAAACCACTGAGCCAACCACACCCACTGGGGGCAGACACCAAAAACAATAGGAACTATGAACCTGCAGCCTGCGGAAAGGAGACCCCAAACACAGTAAGTTAAACAAAATGAGAAGACAGAGAAATATGCAGCAGATGAAGAAGAAGGGTAAAAACTCACCAGACCAAACAAATGAAGAGGAAATTGGCAGTTTACCTGAAAAAGAATTCACACTAATGATAGTAAAGATGATCCAAAATCTTGGAAATAGAATAGAGAGAATACAAGAAACATTTAACAAGGACCTAGAAGAACTAAAGAGCAAATGAACAATGATGAACAGCACAATAAATGAAATTAAAAATTCTCTAGAAGGAATCAATAGCAGAATAACTGAGGCAGAAGAATGGATAAGTGACCTGGAAGATAAAATAGTGGAAATAACTAATGCAGAGCAGAATGAAGAAAAAAGAATGAAAAGAATTGAGGACATTCTCAGAGACCTTTGGGACAATATTAAATGCACCAACATTTGGATTATAGGAGTCCCAGAAGAAGAAGAGAGAAAAAAGGCTCTGAGAAAATATTTGAAGAGATTATAGTTGAAAACTTCCCTACCATGGGAAAGGAAATAGTCAGCCAAGTCCAGGAAGCACAGAGAGTCCCACACAGGATGAGTCCAAGGAGAACAAATATTAATCAAACTATCAAAATTAAATCAAAGAAAAAATATTAAAAGCAGGAAGGGAAAAGTAACAAATAACATACAAGGGAATCCAAATAAGGTTAACAGCTGATCTTTCAGCAGAAAATCTGCAAGCAAGAAGGGAGTGGCTGGACATATTTAAAGTGATGAATGGGAAGAACCTACAACCAAGAATACTCTACACAGCAAGGATCTCATTCAGGTTCAACGGAGAAATTAAAACCTTTAAAGTCAAGCAAAAGTTAAGAGAATTCAGCACCACAAAACCAGCTTTACAACAAATGCTAAAGGAACTTCTCTAGGCAGAAACACAAAAGAAGGAAAAGACCTACAAAAACAAACACAATGGAAAAAGATATTCCATGCAAATGGAAATCAAAAGAAAGCTGGAGTAGCAATTCTCATATCAGACAAAATAAACTTTAAAAATAAAGACTATTACAAGAGACAAAGAAAGGCACTACATAATGATCAAGGGATCAATCCAAGAAGAAGATATAACAATTGTAAATATTTATGCACCCAACATAGGAGCACCTCAACATAAGGCAAATGCAAATGGCCATAAAAGGGGAAATAGACAGTAACACAAATCACAGTAGGGGATTTTAACACCCCACTTTCATCAATGGACAGATCATCCAAAAAGAACATAAATAAGGAAACACAAGCTTTAAATGGCACATAAAACAAGAGGGACTTGATTGATATTTATAGGACACTCCATCCAAAAACAACAGAATACCCTTTCTTCTCAAGTGCTCATGGAAAATTCTCCAGGAGAGATCATATCTTGGGTCACAAAACAAGCCTTGGTAAATTTAAGAAAATTGAAATCGTATCAAGTATCTTTTCTGACCACATCACTATGAGATTAGATCTCAATTACACGAAAAAACTGTAAAAAAATACAATCACATGGAGGGTAAACAATACACTACTAAATCAAATAGGAAATCAAAAAATACCTAGAAACAAATGACAAAGAAAACACAACAACCCAAAACCTATGGGATGTGGCAAAAGAAGTTCTAAGAGGGACGTTTATAGCAATACAATCCTACCTCAAGAAAAAAGGAAAAATCTCAAATAAACAACCTAACCTTACACCTAAATCAATTAGAGAAAGGAGAATAAAAAGCCCCAAAGTTAGCAGAAGGAAAGAAATCATAAAGATCAGATCAGAAATAAATGAAAAAGAAATGAAGGAAACAATAGCAAAGATCAATAAAACGAAAAGCTGGTTCTTTGAGAAGATAAACCAAATTGATAAGCCATTAGCCAGACTCATTAATAAAAAAAGGGAGAAGACTCAAATCAACAGAATTACAAATGGAAAAGGAGAAGTAACAACTGACACTGAAGAAATACAAAGGATCATGAGAGGTTACTACAAGCAACTATATGCCAATAAAATGGACAACCTGGAAGAAATGGACAAATTCTTAGAAAAGCAAAACCTTCTGAGACTGAATGAGGAAGAAATAAAAAATATAAACAGACCAGTCACAAGCACTGAAATTGAAACTGTGATTAAAAACCTTCCAATGAACAAAAGCCCAGGATCAGATGGCTTCACAGGTGAATTCTATCAAAAATTTAGAGAAGAGCAAACACCTATCCTTCTCAAACTTTTCCAAAATATAGCAGAGGGTGGAACGCTCCCAAACTCTTTCTACAAGGCCACCATCACTCTGATACCAAAACCAGACAAAGATGTCCCCCAAAAAGAAAACTACAGGCCAATATCACTGATGAACATAGATGCAAAAATCCTCAACAAAATACTAGCAAACAGAATCCAACAGCACACTAAAAGGATTATACATCATGATCAAGTGGGATTTATCCCAGGAATGCAAGGATTCTTCAATATACACAAATCTATCAACGTGATACACCACATTAATAAACTGAAGGAGAAAAACCATATGATCATCTCAATAGATGCAGAAAAAGCTTTAGACAAAATTCAACACACATTTATGATAAAAACCCTCCAGAAAGTAGACATAAAAGGAAATTACCTCAACATAATAAAAGCCATATATGACAAACCCACAGCCAACATTGTTCTCAATGGTGAAAAACTGAAACCATTTTCACTAAGATCAATTAATGCACAGAAATCTCTTGCATTCCTATACACTAATGATGAGAAATCTGAAAGAGAAATTAAGGAAACACTCCCCTTTACAATTGCAACAAAAAGAATAAAATACCTAGGAGTAAACCTACTTAAGGAGACAAAAGACCTGTATGCAGAAAACTATAAGACTCTGATGAAAAAAATTAAAGATGATACAAACAGATGGAGAGATATACCATGTTCTTGGATTGGAAGAATCAACATTGTGAAAATCACTATACTACCCAAAGCAATACAGATTCAATGCAATTCCTATGAAACTACCAATGGCATTTTTCACAGAACTAGAACAAAAAATTTCACTATTTATATGGAAACACAAAAGACCCCAAATAGCTGAAGAATGTTGAGAAAGAAAAACGGAGCTGGAATCAGGCTCCCAGACTTCAGACTATACTACAAAGCTACAGTAATCAAGACAGTTTGGTACAGGCACAAAAACAGAAATATAGATCAATGGAACAGGATGGAAAGCCCAGAGATAAACCCATGCACCTATGGCCACCTTATTTTTGATAAAGGAGGCAAGAATATACAATGGAGAAAAGACAGCCTCTTCAATAAGTGGTGTTGGGAAAACTGGACATCTACATGTAAAAGAATGAAATTAGAACACTCCCTAACACCATACACAAAAATAAACTCAGAATGGATTAAAGACCTAAATGTAAGACTAGACACTATAAAACTCTTAGAGGAAAACATAGGCAGAACACTCTGACATAAATCATCTCCAAAGTATACAAGCAGCTCATGCAGCTCAATATCAAAAAAACAAACAACCCAATCCAAAAATGGGCAGAAGACCTAAACAGACATTTCTCCAAAGAAGATATACACATTGCCAACAAACACATGAAAGGGTGCTCAACATCACTAATCATTAGAGAAATGCAAATCAAAACTACAATGAGGTATCACCTCACACTGGTCAGAATGGCAGAATGGGCATCATCAAAAAATCTACAAACAATAATTGCTGGAGAGGGTGTGGAGAAAAGGGAACCCTCTTGCACTGTTTTTGAGAATGGAAATTGATACAGCCACTATGGAGAACAGTATGGAGGTTCCTTAAAAAACTAAAAATAGAACCAGTATATGACCCAGCAATCCCACTGCTTTGCATATACCCTGAGAAAACCATTATTCAAAAAGAGTCATGTACCACAATGTTCACTGCAGGGCTATTTACAATAGCCAGGATGTGGAAGAAATCTAAGTGTCCATCGATAGATGAGTGGATAAAGAAGATGTGGCATATATATATATAATGGAATATTATTCAGCCATAAAAAGAAATGAAATTGAGGTATTTTTAGTGAGGTGGATGGACCTAGAGGCTGTCATACAGAGTGAAGTAAGTCAGAAAAAAAAACAAATACCACATGCTAACACATATATATGGAAACTTAAAAAAAAAAGGGTTCTGAAGAACCTAGGGGCAGGACAGGAATAAAGACACAGACCTAGAGAATGGACTTGAGGACACGGGGAGGGGGAAGGGTAAGCTGGGATGAAGTGAGAGAGTGGCATGGACATATATACACTACCAGATGTAAAATCGATAGCTAGTGGGAAGCAGCCACATAGCACAGGGAGATCAGCTTGGTGCTTTGTGACCACCTAGAGGGGTGGGATACGGAGGGTGGTAGGAAGACGCAAGAGAGATGAGATATGGGGATATATGTATATGTATAGCTGATTCACTTTGTTATACAGCAGAAACTAACACAAGATTGCAAAGCAATTATACTCCAGTAAAGATGTTAAAAAAATTTATAATGATTAAGTGTCAAATTGATAATGTTTTTGGTACATTGGATTAAGGAAAATATTATTGAAATTATTTTCAGTTGTTCCTTCATACTTTTTAAACTGAACTACAAGAAACTTTGAAATTATATATGCAGCTCACATTTGTGACTAGCATTATATTTGTATTGGACCGCTCTGTGAATCTAAAAGCTTTAGCAATATGCTATTTCATTTAATGTTCCAAACAATCCTAAGAAGTCAGTACTGTATTTGACACAAAGCATATTTTAGATAAACTGTCTAGAATTACCTCAATGAGTAAAGGGGTGGCTCTATAGCCAATAATCTGAGTAAATGAAGGAATGTTACCTTATGGATGTTGACGATGTCTCAGTTACCAGGTAGTCTCAGTTAATTATATTTCCTTAGCCAGAACTGTGCATGAATATGAAGGTGTCAATTCTAAACTCAGTAATTTTTGCACATTACAATGATGAAGATTTCTAAGGGAAAGAGTCAAAGAATGTTATTGGGAGTTATTTGGGAAACTGAGCTTGTATCTTCTGAGGTATATCTATTGCCATATTCCATAGTAATGCCTTTTGAAGACTGCATAACCACCTGTTCCCATTTCCCCAAACGTTCATCCAGTGAGACCACATAACTGAGAGTGGCTCAATCTCTCTTTCATTCTGAGTGAGAACAAATGAGGTGCTTCTCAGTCTTTGGCCTTCTGGAAGCCACCAAACTTAAGCAAATTTGGATTTCCCTTGAAGAGGAAGTCTTAGTGTAAGTTTCATCATACTTCTATTTGCAGGTGATATGCGAATATCAGCACAAGAGGCCTGTGACAGTACAGCTTTGTGAAACCAGTCACACTTTGGGCCTGTAATTTTTTAATCGCATGACACACACACTTAGGAAATGTCACGAGAAGCTCTGAGCCCCCAGAGGACCTACTTCAATTGAATACTGTAAATCAAAATCTAGAGAATAGGCTTAAACGTGGGTAATACAAAGTCTTGGCTCCTATCCATTCCCTGAGCATGGAAAGAGAGAAATGATGTTTGACCTGGATTAATGCAATCTCACTTATGGAGAATCATTCACATAAAATGTTTCCATTCCTGTTTCACTGCTGGAAGTCGGCACAGGGCTGATTTATCTGAGTGGTAGGAGAGTCTAAGCTGTAGGTCAAGGATCTAAACAATCCTCAGAATACAAGGGAGAAAAGATTCTCTGCAGCACCTAGGGAGGCCTCTGTGAATTGGGCAAGCCATTCACAAAGAGAGGCAAAAAGAGAAACAAAATGAGAATTTCTCCTTGTAATGGGATTAAAGGATTTATATGGCTGTGTATTTTGAAGCAGTGTTAGGACTGACCTGCACAAATGTGATGTGTAATCGATCTCTGAGGTTCTACATCTCAGAGTCTAAAATACCTTCCAAGTGACCTCTTCAAGGGTCCATATGAAAAAAAACTTTACATAAAATTCTCATTTAAGGCAAACCCTTTACATAAAATTTTCAATTCGTAAATTTCAGTAAATCAAAAATTAAAAGAAAACAAATTGCTTGTCACTCTTTACATTTCCATACAAGTTCACCTTACATTTCCTTTGAATGGTAAGCTTTCTCAGAACATTTAAATTTTGATTGACTTCTACAGGTATTTGGAATGTAAATAATTGCCAAAATAAGGTGCACCTGGTGGGAAGGATAAGTATATAGAGATAGTCTACTTCACGAATCTGTGATCAATGACAATAACCAAAACTTATTTGAGAATATTCTTGCACAATAATGACTAAAGCAGTCTAGTTGAGATTTTGACTTTGACCCAACACTTTTACATCTGGGAATGTATCCTTTAGCTATTAAGCATATGTGAAATACCATATGTTTAAGGATATTTACTGCAGCATTGTATGTAATAGCAAAAGTTGGGGAAAATATTCTAAATGTTCATCAACAGGTGCCTGGTAAAATAAATCACTATATAGCTATAAAATGGGATATTACACAGTCATTTTTAAAAAGGGAAATCTTGATATGTACTAAAATGGGATTATATTCCTCAAAAATATTATTTTTAAAAGCAATCGGCAATACAGTGTTTAAAGTATACTACATTTTGCCTTAAAAGATTCTTATACTTGTATGAGTGTAACTCATCCATGGAAGGATTCCCATACTAACAGTATTTCCTTGCCAGGTGAATTGCACAGTGGCTGGACTGGGGGCTGGGTACTTTTTCTCCAAATTATCTGCACCTTTTGAATTTTATAACATGCACTTGCATTACCTGTTCAAAGATATAAATAAAAATTTATAAAAAGATTTGAGGGGAGGGTTAAGGATTTGTGCTTTAAGGAGAGAGTTGGTGGAAGAAAGAAACAAAGGAAATACCTCTTTAAAAATTAACTGTCAAAGTAGTCTTTTGTAAGCAACATAAGATTCTGGAAAGACTGTCTTACTTTGACCAGTTCAGTTACTGATAAAATGTGCTGAGCATGGGAGTACTTAAGAAACACTAGTTGGTAATAAATATGTTTAATTGAAGGTACAGGAAAAAAAGATATGTGACCTGTTGAACAAACTCTCTCCATTGTACATATTGCATCACATATTCTGGGCAGAGCCATCCACAAGGAAATCCCTCTAATGGAGCAAACACTACTCTGGGAACACAAGCAGGAAATGGGAATGATAAATCAGAAAGGCAAAAGGAACATAATGGATGATGGAAACAGCTAGAGGAAAGCAGGAGGATATCAAAGTGTTCAAAGAAGTACCAGAAAAACAAGGCTGTTAGATGACATCAGTGAAAAGACAATAAAACTTGGGACATACCAACAAAAGAAGTTCTAAGATGATTTGACAGGTCATCAGTACTACGAATAGGGTACCAAACTATCCATATTTATTGCTGGAAGATCTGCTATTATGGCACTCATTGTGATCAAGGGTAGATGCTTCCTTCCATATGAATTTTGGATTTTAATCTCTCAGTTGGAAAGTATTTGCCGAGCATCTGCTTTGCAAGGTACTATGGGTGATTCAAAGATGCAGAAGATAAAGACCTGCCATCTGGAAGCTTACAGTCTACTTTCAAATGGAAAACCATCTGGTGAAATCCTAAATTCAAAATTATTTTCTAATTTTTTTTTAAACCCACATTTGTTTATTTATTTATTTTTGGCTATGTTGGGTCTTCGTTTCTGTGCGAGGGCTTCCTCTAGTTGTGGCAAGCGGGGGCCTCTCACTTTCGCGGGCTCTCTTGTTGTGGAGCACAGGCTCCAGATGCCCAGGCTCAGTAGTTGTGGTTCACGGGCCGAGTTGCTCCGCGGCATGTGGGATCTTCCCAGACCAGGGCTCGAACCCGTGTCCCTTGCATTAGCAGGCAGATTCTCAACCACTGCGCCACCAGGGAAGCCCCTATTTTCTAATTATTGAACCATTTTCTCTTGAACACTTCTTTTAGGGTCTTCAGCTAGAAACAAAGATTACTGAAAGCTGCTTTCAGTTTCTTTTGACTATTTATTCCTCTGAGACATAAGCAGTAAATTATTAACAATCTAAAGTTTTCATACAGATTCAATCTACTTTCCTAAGATGTCTTAGAGTTTACAGTCAGTAATGTTTCAGAGGATCCAGGATCTTGAAAAAGTTAGGTTGAGAAAAAGTTTCTATTCCAAGATATCCAAAACCGAGTATCTGTTGAGTCAAAAATAGATTTCCTTAAGCCTAATTAAAATTCTTCTTGCTGCAATTCTGACTTACTTCTTCGGCTTCCGTGTAATTTATCTCATCCTTTCATTAACAATATTCTTAACACAAATGGAATCAAACTCTTGATCTAAACAAAACAAAGAGCATCAATTCCCCAAACATCTACCTACCATATGCATAACTTGAGTAGATTTACAAGATAAAATACAGGACACTGAGGTAAATCTGTATTCCAGAGAAAACAACAATTAATCTTTCTTAGTATATGTTTGTACCAAATATTGCATCGGACATAAATATACTAAAAAACTATTTATTGTTTCTCTGAAATTCAAATGTAACTGAGTACTCCCATAATTTTATTTGCTAAATCTGACAACCTTAAACTCGAGTAACTACTTAAAAGAAAAGTTAATTATAAAATGAAACTGAAACCTGTATTACATAATGTTTAGCACGTTTGAGATTTTAAAATTTCAAATGACAAGCTGCTATTTAGTTGTCTACCATGTCAAAGATAAAGATGACCTTTTCTGGAATGTATAGCGCCTTTTCACTTATTTAGCTATCTAGAGTCAGAGACAGAGTACCCTCTGGTTGGAAAATTGGTGTAAGTCATTGACTATTAAGAGAATCTCAAAACAATTTACTGCTTTATTTTCCTTTATGTGTGTGCAGGTGGTGGGTGCTTTCTTAGTCATATAATGCATTGATATCAGGGAGTTCCATGTGTGACTGATGGCTTAACTTAGAAGGAAACTTACAGGATACTTAGTGACTCACTTTGACACTACCCCAAGAAGCAGTCCCAATATATTTGAAAGTGTACTCTTTCAGACTATCAAAGGATTTTTTTCTAGAGTTATGTGAGATGAACAGCGGAAAAAAATATTTTTAAGTGTGGAATTGTGATAGATGAAATATGAATATACTCTAAGAAATATGCAGAGAAAGTAGAATATGGAAACTGGTGGATAAAATCCATTAAAAGACACATGTAAAAGGAAGACAAGTGTAAGGGAAGACAGATACAAGCAGTGAAAAAAATAACTATAAAAACTTTTAAGGGATTTAAGTCTGATTAGATGCTAGAAGCAAGTATGTCTCATAATGAAATATAGAACAACAAACGTGTTGAATACTCTTTGTGCAATGGGTTAGAGCAGGTATATAAAGACAGAAGATTTGCCACTGTTCATTCAATCATCCATTCATTCATTAATCCAATAGATATTTATTGAGAATATATTATGTGCCACACACTTCTCCAGGTTCATGGGATACAGCTATGAATGAGATCTATTAAATTCCTGACATAGAGAACTTACAATCTGTTTGGAAATTGTGGAAGTAAAAAATTAAAAAGAAATCATGGTTTTCCAGTCCAGAATGTAAGAAGCTTAGAAGTCATCACTCCATTTTTTTTTTTTTTTTTTGGGGTACGG
>NC_041221.1:62038797-62058562 GCF_002837175.3 Physeter macrocephalus
GTAGACACCCCAAATCCGGTGACCGCAATTACAGGAAGGCCTTTTTTTTTTTTTTTTTTTTTTTTTTTTTTTTTTTTTTTTGTGGTACGCGGGCTCTCACTGCAGTGGCCTCTCCCGTTGCGGAGCATAGGCTCCGAACGCGCAGGCTCAGCAGCCATGGCTCACGGGCCCAGCTGCTCCGCGGCATGTGGGATCCTCCAGGACCGGGGTATGAACCCGTGTCCCCTGCATCAGCAGGCGGACTCGCAACCACTGCGCCACCAGGGAAGCCCTATCACTCCATTTTAACAAGTAAAAATCTGAACAAACTAAAAAATCAACAACTCTTTTTAGGTCCATCAGAGACATAAGGTCACAAGATAAACTGCTGCTCGCAGAATTGGGAAGACAGGTGAATACAGAGAATCACAACTTGCTGGAGAAGAAACTCATGAGCAGAAACCTCCATTGGAAACTAGTGTCAGGGCAGGAAAACCAACCCTGTAATTGAGAAATAGCTGGAGACTCAGTGTAGACAATTCTGAGAGTTAAAAACTCCAGGAGGACTCAGTCACCTTACCAACAGAGGAGCAAAGATAAAAATTACATCCAACTTCTCCTCAGAAACCATGTAAGCAAGAAGAGGGTAGAATGAAATATTTAAAGTACTGAGAGAAAAAAACCCACCAACCTAGAATTCTGCACCCTGTGAAATTATCATTCAAAAGTGAAAGAGAAATAAAAATTTTCTCAGATAAACAAAAATTTGAAATTATTTGTTGCTAGTGTAGACCTATCCTGCAAGAAATGTTTAAAGAAGTTATTCAGAGAGAAGGAAAATGATATAGGTCAGAAACCCAGAACTACATAAAGGAAGAGTGTCAAAGAAAGAATAAACGAAGGTGACATAAAACTTCTATTTTTCTTATTCTTAATTGATCTAACAGATAAATGTTTGTTCAAAATAATAGCACTACCTGTAAAGTGGTATGGTGTTATTTGAAAGTAGACTTGGAATAGTTGTAAATATATATTGTAAACTCTAGGGTTCTAAAAAAAGTTAAAAAGATGTATAACTAATACACTAAGAAAAGAAAATAGAATCATATAAAATGCTCACAGAAGAAAAGTAGAAGACAAAAATAGGGAAAATAAAGGGCAACAAATAGAAAACAGTAACAAAAGGATATTCATCCAACTATATCAATAATCACTTCAAACATTAATGGTCTTTATATACTGATTAAAAGACAGAGATTGTCAGAGTCGATCAAAAAGTAAGACACACCTGTATGTGATCTACAAGAAACCCACTTTAGATATAAATACACATAGGTTAAAAATAAGTGGATGGAGATAGATATATCATGCTAACAATAATCAAAAGAAAACAGGAGTAACTATACTAATGTCAGACAGAGCAGACTTCAGAGCAAAGAAAGTTATCAGGGATAAAGAGGGACATTACATAATGATAAAGGGTTCAATTCTCCAAGAAGGCATAACAATTTTTATTGTGTCTGTAACTAAAACAGAGCATCAAAACATGGAGGCAAAAACTGATAGAACTACAAGAAGAAATAGATGAATCCACTATTATGGTTGGAAATTTCAACACCCCTCTGTCAAAAATGGACAGAACGAGCCGACAGAAAATTCGTAAGGACATCATTGAACTCAACAACACCATCAGTAACTAGGTACAATAGACATCCATTCATACAACAACAGAATACACATTCTTGTCAAGCTCACTTGCAACATTCACCAAGATAGACCACATTCTGTGCCATAAGATACACCTTAACAAATTTAAAGGAATAGAAATCATACAATGTCTGCTCTCAGATGACAGTGGAATTAAACTAGATCAATAACAGAAAGATAGCTGGGAAATTCCCAAATATTGGAGATTAAAAAACGCACTTTAAAATAACAGATCAAAGAAGAATTCTCAAGAGAAATTTTTAAATATTTTGAACTAAATGAAAATAAAATATTATTTATCAAAATTTGTGAGATGCAGTGAAACACTGTATAGAGGGACACTGATAATATTAAATATATATAATAGAATAACATGTATGCATATATTAGAAAAGAAAAAAAGAAAAGCTGTTTCTGTGAAAAGACCAGTGATTTCACCAGCAATTTTGATAAGATTATAGCCAAACTAACAAAGGAAAAAAAAGAGCAAACACCAATTACTAGTATCAGAAATGAAAGAGGGAATATCACTACACATCCCATAGACATTAAAAGGATAAAAAGGAATTTTGTGAACAATTCTGTGCACAGATTTTATATCCTAGATAAAATTGGTCAATTCCTTAAAAGTCAGTCTGCCAGGGCTTCCCTGGTGGCGCAGTGGTTGAGAATCCGCCTGCCGATGCAGGGGACACGGGTTCATGCCCCGGTCCGGGAAGATTCCACGTGACGCGGAGCGGCTGGGCTCGTGAGCTGCGGCCGCTGAGCCTGTGCGTCCGGAACCTGTGCTCTGCAACTGGAGAGGCCACAACAGTGAGAGGCCCGCGTACCACACACACACAAAAAAGTCAGTCTGCCAAAACTCATGCAAGAAGAAATAGACAATTTGATAGGCCTGTATCTATTAAAGAAATTGAACTGACAATTAATAACCTTCAAAAATCACAAAGTACCAGGCCCAGATTGTGAATTCTATCAACATTTAAGGAAGAAATTATACCAGCTCTCTACTATGTCTTCCAGAAGACAGAAGTAAAGGGAATACATCATAACTCATTCTATGAGGCCAACATTACCACAATATCAAAACCAGACAATGACATCACAAGAAAGGAAAATAACAGACCAATATGTTTCATGAACATAGATGCAAAAGTCCTCAATAATATATACTAGCAAATCAAATCCAACAATGTATAAAAAAGAATTACACACTTAACAGAAGGAAGTTGAAAACTATATATTTTTGACTTACCTTTTATCTCAGAGATTTATGTGTATCAACTGGACAATCAACAGAACATGTGCCAATAAAATTAATTGAATCTGATGTTTGTTCTTAGGTCTGTTTCAATGCCCCAAAGTCAGTGACATATTTACAATCATTAAAAAAAAAAAAAGACCTGACTTTTTGTTATTTTCCAATATAAAAATCTCCAGACTGCATTTTTTCAGTATATTCATTCCTTATAATTAAAACTTTAATATTAAAAAATGTCCCTATACCTAGAAGTTTTAGTTATCATATTTATTGATGGAGAAAATACAAATTGACAAAAATCTTTTATAGATCAGTAACTCTTTTAAATGAAAATTCTTAAAATTCAAAACAAATTTACATGCATCCAAAAATTTTTTTCACCACTTTGCCTTCATCAGTTCTTTCTTAAAATCTAGTCACTATGTTAAGTGTTCACAAGTATTATCTAATTTATCTAATTAATTTCACAACATTTCTATGAATTGGCATCTTTATTGTTATTCCAAATTTAGTAAAAGTAGAAATTGAGGCCCAGAGAGGCTAAGTAATTTGCCCAAGATCATAATGCTTGCCTCCCTATTCTAAGCCCATACACTTAATAGTGTGCTCACTGCATTTATGGATTTATGGACTTTTAAAATAACCTATGAGCCCAAACCAAATGGGGTACACAGTTTGAAAGCCATTATTTTAAGTCTGTGCTATCCAATATGGTAGCCAGTTGCCATATGTGGCTCTCTAAATTTAAATAAAATTTAATAAAATTTAAAATTTATTTCATTTGCATACCTCAGGTGCTCAGTAGTCCTAGGTGGCTTGTGGCTCCTGTAATGCACTGGGCAGATGTAGAACATTTCCATCATTACAGAGATTCTATTGGACAGTGTGGCTCTAAATGATAGAGAACACCCATGTGTCTGGGTGACATATGGTAAGTAAGATTCTTTTCCTGGAATCTCTTACTAACAAAGAGTTTTGAAAATGATTGCTTTCCAATAGTTGATGACAGAATCAAAGGATCATTTTAGTTCATAAAGCCTAGAGATATTCAATGATGATCAAGACAAGGTTTAAAGGATAATAATTGACTATGTTTCATAAGATTTATTCACATTTGGAGGCATTTAATTTTTGGAAGATGTAGAAAGTATTCATAGAATTTTCCCTTTGCTTCAAAATTTGGAGTCACTACCAACCTCTGATCCAATAGGAGCCAGGAAAGATCTAATAAAAATATTTCATTTCAACAAAAGGAAACTAGATCAAAATGAGGACATTTTTTACCTGTTTCTGTTTCTTTTTCCTGGTATAGTTTCAAGCTTCAAGAACAATGGTTCGTTTTTATATATGTCCTAAGTCACTGACTATAAAAGCAGGTCAAGGAGTAGATACAGGCTCCTGTGATTTTTTTTTTTTTTAAGTCTGTTTTGGCTAAGGGCAATAAGAAGTAGATTGGGTTGGGTGATGACATTTGAAAACCATTGAATAACATACAAAATGAGCAATATTAACATGGAAGTTTTTCTTAATCCAGGAATATGTTTAGAAATAGAAAATAGTTTCCCTTAAAACCTCCTTTATCTGATGAACTTGGAAAGTTCCACATGTGGAAAGGGCCACATATGAAGGAAATACAGGCAGCCCCTAGGGGCTGAGAGTGAACCCCAGATAGGTGAAAGTCAGCAAGAAAACAGGACCTGAGCTCTGTTGAATTTTGCCGTCAGCCATGTGAGGTTGGAAGAAGACCCCAAGCTCCAGGCAGGACAAAGCTCAGGACGTCTTGATTGCACAGGACTTAGTTAAGCTGTGTCCATACTCCTGACTCATGGGGACAATGAGATAATACATGTATGTTAAGCTTCTAAGAAAAAGGAAAGTAGTATCTGCTCATCAAAACAAAAGTGAAAATCGTACCGAAAAAGAAAGGTGCAAAATTCCTCACCCCTAGTCTCATTCTTCTATGTGGCCACTCCTAAGGTTGTGTGTGTATGTGTTTGTGTGTGTGTCTTAGACAAAGGTGCATGCATTCTTCTTTATTAAGGTGTGCGGTCCATGGGACAGGAATGAGGACAAAGTTGGGAAAGAGGGATTTCTCACAGGAGGGCATTATCTCCTTGGGGGCAGCTAAGTGTTGCTGATTGCTAATCTCTCAGGATCATCCTCTAAAAAGCCTTATAAACTGCATCTCAGGACATCCATCCAGCAGGACCTAGCACAAGAGATGGGTGAGGCTGAGAGGACCTGAATTCTTACATGAGACATGTCTGATGAGGAATCCTTCTATACACTATTTATAGATGTTCAAACATGTATATTGTTTTCATTAAAAAGCTGAATTGACACTATGTGTACTGTCTGGCTTACTCTTTTCACTTATTAATTATTTATATGAATATTTTTCTGCATACAGATCTATTTCATTCTTCTACAAGCTACAGAGAAAAGAGAGAAATTTTAGATTAGAGGATAAATTTTAGAGGTTATTTTGTATTTTACTTTTTCTTTTCTTTTTTTCTTAGCTTTTTTGACAAGTAATGACACATTTTACTATATCCCCTAGGATATCATTTCATTTAAGCCTAGGGAATCTTGGTGTCATGTCACTTAACTTTTAATATTTATTCAAGTTTTTCACTTAATTATTCAAAATATGATCAGCTGTGTTAGCATATGTTTCTGATTTACCAGTATTTAATTTGGTGTATTCCTGGAGAGAGAAAATTTAGTTCTTTCAAGTCAGAGGAGGATGGCTATGATCACCCTGGTGAAGTTAAAATAAGATAACTTTAAAGCTCTATTACAAAATTAATACCTAAGATTCTATCAATCTTGTCTTCTCAACTCTGTGCCAATTTCTCTTGTTAGCCATATTCCACCCTGCTCTGACTATTGATTAGAAAGAAGGAGGGAAAGAAGGAAAGGAGGGAAGTAGAAAGATAGTTCCTTGACCATTATTAGATTAATTAATTTAGTTGTACAATAGCTAGACTTCTCTGTGAATTTAGGTATTCATCTGAATGAGACAGTCAACCAATTCTTGTGTTCTCAACTAGAGGGTCAGTCTAATTCACTGGATTTGACAGCTACTTAACAAAAATTTCCCTGTGTACTTGCTCCAAACAAAGCTGACTCCAAGGAAAACTGAACCTGTTTCAAGTCTTAGGAAGAGATGTAAAATAGTCCAGCGGTCACTTCACACAGTTGTCTTAACAAAGTAATGCTGGAAGTGAAGCAAAGGGAAAAGAGGTTTTCCAGACAGATAACATGATTGCAAAGAGATCACACCCTCCTCTGGCCTCTCCCTAAGGACACTGATCCTACCAGGAAGAAGTAAACTGGGAGGCAAGACAGCTTTCATTCTGTGGACATTCCTAAGCAGAAAAACAAATGATGAATCTCTTAATATCATTTTCCCCTCTATCCTCACCGGTGATTAGAAAGAACTTCTCTTCTCAACAAAAATGTTAAAATTCATCCCTCAGATGAGCACCCCATTATATCCTTCATGAAATTTTTTCAGCACACCAGTCATTTCTGCCAGCGTAATCACTATTGCATGTCAAGTGCTAAATCTTTGAGGCAAGGAAGTTTAAGGAAAAGTTAAGAGAAAGATCTAAGACAAAAAAGATGGGTGAGGCAGTGAAAGGAGCTGACATACTTGACTAGATATCAAACTCCTTCAGAAAATATTTAGGGGTGAGGGAAGGGTTATCTATACCATGTCTTCTTTGTTCTTTTATATAACTTCATTCCATTTCACCGATAAACTTCTAGAAACAAAATATGTCTTATGATTTTATGGAACATGTTCATATCTGGATGATGGATTTGGCTGTGGCTGATCTCTTAAGAAAATAGTTCTAAGTGAAGAGCTTTATATTCAGTATCATGGATGTCAGCAATATGCAGTGTGTAAAAGACAAAAACCAAATGTTTGCCTTTATTACTCTGAATTATAGAAAGGGGATCAATTAAATCAGAATAGCTTAACTGAGAACTGAATTGTGATAAAACTGTCAAAAAGGGAACTATTTTATTATTCAAGGATATTTTAAAATGTATTTGATGTCTTTAGCCTAGGCATGATAAAGGGTGTCTCAGAATTTTGGTTGTAAGATATTAAGATCAAGAGCAGGAAAAAAAAAAATGTACCTTTCTTCCTGACTCTAAAAAGTCCTATCTCTCAGAAATGAACAAAACTACACCCTAATAAAAGAGGTATGAAAATAGAATTATTAAGTTCTTCAATTTCAGAAGGAAACATTCTATTTGCCTCATTATTTAAGTTTCTTCTGTGTTCTACCAGTGAATATATACATATAAATACACTAGTACAAATATGTCTGTAACTTGGACAAGATACTTAACTTTTCTCTGCCTCAATTTCCTCATCAGTAAAATGGGATAAAAATAGTGGCCATTCATAAATTATTGGGGGAATTTAACTTATTTAATATCATACACATTTAGGAAAATGCCTGGGATATAGTAATAACTCAATAACTATTAGTTGCATCCACCATCACCTTCATAATCACCTTCACCATTATGTAAGAGCACATAGCAATGTGCCCGGGATGAAGTAGGTACACGTTAATTTGTTAAAAACCCCATCTGGGGTTTTTTTTTTTTTTTTTTTTGGCTGTGTTGGGTCTTCGTTTCTGTGCGAGGGCTTTCTCTAGTCGAGGCGAGCGGGGGCCACTCTTCATCGCGGTGCGCGGGCCTCTCACTATCGCGGCCTCTCTTGTTGCGGAGCACAGGCTCCAGACGCGCAGGCTCAGTAGTTGTGGCTCACGGGCCTAGTTGCTCCGTGGTATGTGGGATCCTCCCAGACCAGGGCTCGAACCCGTGTCCCCTGCATTGGCAGGCAGATTCTCAACCACTGCGCCACCAGGGAAGCCCTGGGTTTTTATTTTAATGAGGTATACTTTCCTTTTTCTTTGATCAGGAATCAATGATATATTTGGGGAAGCAATAGGCATGTTATTTTTTCTTTCCATGATCCTTGTTCCTGGCTCTCTTGGCCAACTATTCTCAGTAGAATGCAAACCAAGACAACAGTTCGAAACCAATCTGAGTTCAGTAAACTCAAAAACCACATCACCCAAAACAATGGAGATTGAGGAAATAATCTTTCTTAACCTCTCCTACTTCCTAATGTAGAGTTTTTATTGACTTCTCATTTTCTTAACTTACATGTTGACTTAGGTTTCTGGATTTTCTTTCTTCATTAAATTAAGTATGTTACAAATTCCACTTAAAGAGGATAGAGACAGTCTTGAAAAAGGGAAAGACAGCAGGCTGTGGAGCCTTAAAAACACACTTGCCCCACATTCAGATTCAACACAACAAACATCTCAGGACCTACCATGCTCCAATTGCTGAGCTCGGCAATTTAATTTAAATCATGTCCTTTAAATTATAGAACATCCTGCATAGTTAACAGGGAAATCAAGTGACTTGTCCAGGATCACCCACCTGGTAATTAGCAAAGTTTAGGAACTTTATTTGCTGTGGTCAATTCCTGACTTTCTTCTACTCCATAATAGAAACAAAAACACCTACCCTTTGAGGCCTTGGGGTTGTTGTGAGACTATTATTAGTAGTAATTGGTAATATTAATCAACATAATAAAAAAGATGTTATAGACCACAAGGTATTATAAACAAATAAGGTAATAATATAATAGAGAACTACAAAGACCTGTAAAACATTTTTCTTTGTTGAAAATTTGTTGTAAAAATTATTGGAAATAAACCAGACAGTGACTGAGCTTTGGGAAAAAATTTTAATATGGATATTGTTATTAAATCAATATATTTTTTGCTACAGAGTATTGGAATACAAATGATTGTAGAAAGAATTTTATTCCCTAAAATCATTCAGCTAGTATATTTTCCTTGCATCATATTCTACAGAATCTTTCAGATGGTATGTTTTCCATGCCTGTAAAAAAAATCAACTGTTGTTTTTATAATTTTACCACAACTGTACTGGAAGAGATTATAAGGAGAGGGAAAAATAATTCATGGTAATAGCTCTCTACAAAAGGTGAACCCATTTATCTCCCAAGTCATAATGAGCTAGTTCGAGAAAGGCCTGTGAACTTGCTTCTGGCAAGTGGAAACATTAATAAGCCCATTTTGAGAAGAGCTTTTGAACTTCTGGCAAGTGGACACATCAGCCCCAACAAATCATCGGGGAAAGCTCAGGTCAAAAGTGCAGCAACAAAAAGGTATTTCCATTCATGTTTCAGAAAGACCAACCTATCTGCATGAGCTATCATGTTTATGCATATTTTAGCCAAATTTCAAGGAGGCTTCATATCCAGGAATGGATAAAGACGATTCCAGCATTGCTCAGGGCAATATTTTTTAAACTGCAGCTGGCAACCCGTTAGTGGTCACGAAAGCAATTTATGGGTCTCAACCAGAAAGCAATTTATGGTGTCATTTAAAATAATGACACCAAATAGAAAAATAGAAAATATCAGAAGGCACTCAGTATTAAAGATAAATATTGTTTGTGAAACTGCTGCTCCAGGTGTGTGCTTTTGCTTGATCCCAATGTAGGGGTATTTCTTTCTGCGAGCTGTAGTCAAAAAGGCAGAAAACATTGGTCTGGGGCTGTGAGTTCTGACTAGATTCCAGCGAGGATGAAGAGAGAAAGGGCTTTGAGTCTGAAGTCAGAGCCACAGAAACTTTGCAGAATTTAAGTACATCTAGCTCCTTGTTTTCCAAATCAGGATAACATACTAGGGAAAAGATGGTGAGATGGATCAGTTGTCCTGTGTCACTTGCGTGAGGTAGATGAATTCGAGTAGCTATAAGATCATTTCTTCAGTTCCTGACTTTAGCGCCAAAGTAGTGTTTTCTCCTTAACAAGCCAATGGGGGCTTGCAAATCACAGTGAGACAGGCATGTATCTACCTGCCACTATATCTTTCACCTTCAGAACCTACTGCAAGAGATTCAGTATTTTGATAGACAGAGAGGCTTGCATTGTCTTGCAGATTATATATTAAGCTTTTGGGAAAATTCCATGAAAGTTATCAGCACTTGCCTTTGCCCTAATTACTTCTCATGAAATGAGAATTGCTTGACATTAAGGTTAGTCATGTCAAACGCTTGCACTTAAGGTGGAAGAAAGATTGAAATATAGGCTTAAAGAAACCAATTTAAGATAACTCCACAGCCAATCCATAGTGCACATTAGTTCACTTTTAAACTTCTCTAAAGGAAATGGATATTGGCTGGCTGATGACAGCTACCACTTACTGGATTTTATAAAAGACTATAGAATATGCATGGGTTAATTTGTATACAGCTGGCACATGGCAACTTTAATTTTTTTAATTTAAATTTTATTGGCATATAGTTGATTTACAATGTTGTGTTAGTTTCAGGTGTACAGCAAAGTGATTCAGTTATACATATACATATAATCATTCTTTTTCTAGATTCTTTTCTCATATAGGCTATCCCAGAATATTGAGTAGACTTCCCTGTGCTATACAGTAGGTCCTTGTTGGTTATCTATCTTATATACAATAGTGTGTGTATGTTCATCCCAAGCTCCTGATTTATATCCCCCTGCCGCCCCGCCACGACATTTCCCCTTTGGTAACCATCAGTTTGTTTTCAATATTTGTAAGTCTGTTTCTGTTTTGCAAACAAGTTCATTTGTTTCATCTTTTTTTAAAATTAGATTCCACATATGAGTGATAGCATATGATATTTGTCTTGCTCTGTCTGACTTACTTCACTTAGTATGATAATCTCTAGGTCTATCCATGTTGCTGCAAGTGACATTATTTCATTCTTTTTAATGGCTGTGTAGTATTCCATTGTATATATGTACCGAATCTTCTTTATCCATTCCTCTGTCAATGGACATTTAGGTTGCTTCCATGTCTTGGTTATTGTAAATAGTGGCACGCAGCAATTTAAATTTTTGCCCAAACATGATTCAAATGTCTCAAAAGATATTACTGTTCTAGAGCAGTGCTGTCCAAAAGAACTTTCTGTGATAATGGAAAAGCTTTATATTTGTATTGTCCAAATGATAGCCACTAGCCACACACAGCTTGTTGGATATTTGAAATGTGGCCAGTGTGACAAAGAAAATGAATTTTAAATTTTATTTGATTTTGATTAATTTAAATAAAAATTTAAATAGCTACATATGGCTAGTGACTAAGAAGATATTGGACAGCCCAGTTCTGGAGGTTTTAATTTCCATGAGAATTCAAACCAAATAAAGAGCCCACTTTTCTATTAATGTCCTAAAAATTAAATCACACAAATATAATAGGGTGACTTTTTAATCCTATCTTGTTATGTACTCTTTTCAAGTCTTCTCCCTTAATCTCATCACTTAGTCATGTCTTACACATAATAGGTACTCAATAAATGTTAGCTGTTACGCTATTATTACTCATATACTACCTACCTTTGACCCCAAATTAATCCTTAAAGACTTAAGTTTATTAGAATATTTTGAGGATCTGTTGTGATGAACTCAAATACATAGGCATTATTTTGGGCAATGTTTTTCAGACTGCAGATTGAAATTCATTAGTGGTTCTTGAAAGCAATTTACATGAATTCTATTTTTGTCAGAAGAATTATAATTAAAACCTGTTTAACTAAATATTTCTAAAGTAACTTATGGTAGGTACCAAGTGGATAAATTGTTTTTAATTTACTTGGGCAAATCCCTTTACCTCTCTTGCCCAAGTGCATTTATTTATTAAATGAGGATTGGACTAAACCTACCAGTATCACAGGAGTAGTGCCCACAGGATCCTGATGGCTACTTAACGAATGAAGTACACTGAGTATAAGACAAAAAGGCACAGAGGAAACTGTCAAACTGGAGAATTTATGTCCCATCTAGGAAAAAAAAAATGAACTCAACTCCAGCCTATGCAATTCTTTCTTATGCAAATTCTGACCCTGTGTTCCTAAATGCTTTAATTTTCCAACATAAACCAAAAATTTAGATTCTATGAGTGTTGAAACCAAATCCCTTAGAAAATAATGTGGGTCAAGTGAATTTTAAGGTATGTAAATCACATTTCAGTAAAGCTCTTAAACAAAATAATGTGTGGGCCTGAGGGTCATCAGTTTGCAACTTCTGGACTATTTGATTTTTAAGATTCTTTCTAGTGCTACTACTCTGGCCTTTCTAATTCTTTTTCATACATCTTTCTTGAAACTTTTAGTAGATGGTATCTGGGGAAGAAGTATGCCTTCAGAAGTGACTTCTCTGAGGACAGAAACTTACCTAGCAATGAGCACATGCTTTCAGGCCTAGGCTATAAGACTTTAGGCAAACCAGTTGACAAAGAAATAAGAAGTGTAAGCCCAACAAAGGAAAAAGACTGAAGTAAGAAGCCAATAGAGTTTTTAAAATAAAAGAGTGAGGTAAGAAAAAAAATCCAGATGAACAAGTGGCATAGAGAAGAGGCAAAGATGAAATCCTCTGATTACTCTGCAGCCCTTCAGTGTTTTTTAAGGATATTTGCATATTCCGAAAACCTTTTGAAAATACCGAAATGCATGTTAATTTGCATTTGTCTGGAAATAGATCATATGCTACATATTCTAAATCATGAAAAGTGGGTAATTACAAACAGAGTTTTAATAATCAATTTCTAAGAAGGTGAGGATAAAAATCAGCTAAAACGGGGTTTTCAACCCAGTTCTGAAACACTTATTACTTTAGACTTCCTTCGAGTGCCCCAAACTTATGTGTGGCAATTACATCTGGAGGACAATAAAACAGCACCTTTGAACTCTAATCAAAGCCAGAAATGGGAGCACAGAATCAAAGCCAAAATTGGGAGTTGAAGGAGACTGCCTGCCATCTATATTCATTCTAGATGTACATTTTCCAGTCCCTTTCATACCAGTTCTAGCCCAATCGATTTACTGAAAAGTATGTAATTCACAAAACAAATGAAAATGAAGTCATCATTTTAAAGAAAATGATCATAAAATACTATTAAGTAGAGTTGTGGAGAATTCAAGTTATAACCAACACCTGTATGACTAATCTTTATGGAATATTGACTTGTTCATCTGATTAAAACTTAAGTTAGGGCTTCCCTGGTGGCGCAGTGGTTGAGAGACTGCCTGCCGATGCAGGGGACACGGGTTCGTGCCCCGGTCCGGTAAGATCCCACATGCCGCGGAGCGGCTGGGCCCATGAGCCATGGCCGCTGAGCCTGTGCGTCCGGAGCCTGTGTTCCACAATGGGAGGGGCCACAACAGTGAGAGGCCCGCGTACCGCAAAAAAAAAAAAAAAAAACAAACCTTAAGTTCAATTCTGATATTATTTTCAGATGTCTCCCCAGCTCGGCTTCATCTTTATGAGCATAAATGGACTATTTGATCTTTGGAAAATTCTAGAAATAAAGTTGTCATTATTTCCCGCAGTCTGTAAAAAGTAAAAAGACAGAGAAAAAAAAAAAAAGAAAGGCTGTCTTGTTCAAAGACAGAAAACCTTCTTCAGTGTCAGAATCAAAAAATCTTAAAGCTAAATATGCTAAGATTAAAACTTTTAGAAACAGAGCAAAAAAGATGGGTCAAATTTTCTATTTAGCTCTTCAATTTTATTCAATTCAGTTATGCATTTAATTTTCAACTAGTTGCCCTGCAAGCTTGTAGGTGTTACGGAACACAATATGGACAAAAACATGACCCTTACCTTCTCAAGTATACTTTTATCTCACTGTGAGTTCAAACTTATGCACAAACAAGGAAACACACCAAGTAGGATGGGGATGGACAATAGGAGCTTTAGAAGGCCAAGCAACCCACCTGGGTTTGACCTGGAAAAAGACATAGAGCTCATCTTGCAGACCTCAGGTGGTCCAATTCCTTAGAAGGATGAGGAATCAGAGAGGCTGCAGGTAGAACTTTGCATAAAGCTGTGAGCCCAGAACTGTAACTCAGGTTCTGGATCTCTGTCCCGTACTCCATATAAGTCCTACGCTGAACCTGTACAAATCATATTCTATTTAATGTTTCTCCTGGCCCCAGTTTATATTTGAGACGCACAAACTATTATACCCATCTGGTTCACAGGATTTAGTGATTTGAAACAGTAAACCTCGGGAACATCTACCACATTTTTTTCAAAGAAAGTAAAAGGTTTAAAAAGTATAAATTGCTCTCCATCTTAGAAATAGCTATTGTGTGCTCACTGTTTGCCAGACACACGGCACTGGGTGTTAGAGATAGAGCCAGGGGCTGAGCTAAGACCCTGCCCCTACACTCAGAAAGCTGATCTTTAGAGGGAAGAAATACCATGTGTCATCGAACTGCACAAAAACAGGAGTTCGAAGATAGAACATTAATGTAAATATCACTGAAAAAGAAAGCATGGCTTCTAACTAAGGAGTATGGCAGTGCCTTAAAGGAAGGCATGTTCTACATATAAATCACTGATACCAGCCTATTTTGTTTTTGAATTTTCTTCCTTGTCACCTGAGGGCTTGCAGCCATTTCCCTGCCTTTGGCTGCAGTTTCCAGCATGGGAGAAGGGAGAATTCTCTTCCATATAGCACTACAACAAACATGTGACACAGCCTCCTCTCCTTGTGGATATCTTCCTAAGAATAGGTCCCATAAAGCAATGCTTTTCAAAGTTTAATGGGCATATGTAGTTGGGATCTCCTTAAAATGCAGATTCTGATTCAGGAGGTCTGGGGTGCGGCCTGAGAGTCTGCATTCCTCACAAGTGCTCAGGTGATGATGTGCTGCTGTCTGCGGTCC
The DNA here is from genome assembly GCF_002837175.3 of Physeter macrocephalus. NCBI lineage: Eukaryota > Metazoa > Chordata > Mammalia > Artiodactyla > Physeteridae > Physeter > Physeter macrocephalus. The sequence continues at coordinate 62,053,528 of NC_041221.1, forward strand.
ATACGCTGAAGGAGCAAGGCCATAGAAGCAATCAGTGGTTACTCTGCAAGAACAGAGAAAATTGTGATTATTTCTCAAACAACGAATAAATGTTTCACTAAAACCAAATTATACTCTATTGCTCTGCATAAATAACTTTTGTTTCAGTTACGATCATGGTCCTCAGGTCAACAGCAAGGACAATACATCATTGATTTCAAGACACATCAGTGATATTAAAATGCACATATTAGAACTGAGGAGATACGGTATTTAATAAATCAATCATTGAATTGTCATAAGTGCCAGGACGTGCTGGGGGCAAGTTATCAGACAATTACAGCACAGGTTAAGAAGACCACATCAGACCTGCACAGGGTCTATGAATGCCCACAGACGGGACAACTCACCTGGTCTTAGGGGTGGGAAGTTGGCAATAGAGGGTGGAGAAAATGGCTTTGCTGCAGGAAAAAACACAACAAGCATTATTCACATCTGATTCCAAGACTGAAGTTGTTAACTTTTGAGTCATATATGAACCTAACCCTGAGGAATGTTTTTCTCCTCTCTGTCTTTACTGGTTGGCGTAAGTCAAAATCTGGAAGGACATTTTTCAGCAGGTGTCCTTATTTTTCCATGAAGGTCGTGCTCACATAATTCAGAATGCTACAGGCAGGTCTAGACGTAACAAATCACCATGGTGCAGGAAACTAGGACTTAATTGCTTAAAAATTATATACAGGTTTAAAATTTTTGTCCCTGGGACAAAAGTTTGGCTTGACAAAATATGCAATTAGTGATCAGAGTTACTGATGTTCTACTTAGGTGCTAATGAACAATTGCTTTGTGGCCTCCAGAAATACCTTGCACTTACCAGTCCAACTTTTTCAAAGAAGCTGAATTTCTACTTTCCATTTGAGAGCTACCTGTAAGTGATAGATTACGAAACTTAAAAAATTGAAGTAGAATTGCATTAAGAATGCATCATTGGCTTTGAACCTATGAATTTAAGAGAACACATTCACATAAATAAAGGCAACCTACTTTGAAAACAAATTTTCCTTTTTAGGTCTATAAGTATATAAATGTGTATGTATATATTTATATATATATATGTCTATCACCTTTAGTAACTCTGTTTTTAAGACTGTCATAGCATTTTAAACATCACCTTTAGTTATCTTACACACTTTGTAGTGAAAATCATCCATCACAGTTTAATGAAATTTATCTTAATACACCTTACCTTTCCAACAAAAGATAGTTTGCAGAATAATTTCCACCTCTTAAAATACTGACACACTAAAATTACAGCATATCTATTGGCAGCCAAACAAGTTTTTAAAAAGTAAACCAGTAGAGACCAAAGAAAGAAAAAAGATTACTTGCCATTTTTTAAAGTAGGAAGAATGTCCAGGGACTTCCCTGGTGGCACAGTGGATAAGACTCCACACTCCCAATGCAGGGGGGCTGGGTTCGATCCCTGGTCAAGGAACTAGATCCCACATGCATGCCACAGCTAAGAGTTCGCGTGCCACAACTAAGGAGCTTGCGAGCTGCAACTAAGGAGCCCTGGAGCCGCAACAAAGGAGCCCACTTGCTGCTACTAAGACCTGGTGCAACCAAATAAATAAATAAAAATAAATATTTTTAAAAAGAAGAATGTCCAAATTTGACTTATTGTGTGCTTTAAAAAGATGAGAGGAATGCCTAAAATGTTGTGATCCTTACAGGTTGTCTATGCGTGTTCATTAATAGCAAATGCCATAGCCATGTATATTTCTTTAATAAAAGACAGGGGTAATTAGTGCTGTAGTTACCACTGTCACTTTCTGGTAAGAGGCGTAGCTACCTGCTTTACTTCTCCGGGTAAGGATTACTCATTTCCTCTGACATTTTCAAATGTTCTTCTGAACTTCAGGTGACATAATCTGTTGCTACAGTAACATCTCCAAATGTGTCAAAAGACTATGATTCAAGGGAATTCTGTAGCAACTTCATTTTGCTATGACCTGGAGCTACTACTCTCCAAGTCTGCCAATGCTCCAGTTTTGAAAGCATCTGTGTGAGGTTGCCAACCAGCAACCCTTTAAAATACATTAAATAATCATTCATCTCCCTTAATGGCCCAGTTACAGATCTTTGCTTCCTACTGAGGTCAGAAAGTACTCTAGCTGTAGAAATTGTGAATTATTTTGGAGGGCACAGTTCTTCAACTAAGTGCCCTGTCTTTTCTCAATAAGTTAAATGAGATGATAAGTAGAAAAGAAGCCTAGAAAATCGTGAATAAAAGGATAGAAAAGCCAAATTGGCTTTTTTATTTGACAGAATCTCTCTTCTTAGTGGTATTAGATCTCACAAAAATGTCAAATTTGAATTTTGAAAGTACTCTCAGTATGAGTTTTCCTTCAAATGCACTGTTGAATTCCTGTCAGAAAGACATAGTTTTGGAGTTTTGTAATTTTCAGCAAAAAGCCATATAAAGACTGCATGTTAGCCTAAGGGTATTTTTCTATTCTTTTACCGAATTTTATTTCTATTCTTTTATAACAGTAAATGAATTTGAGGTAGTGATAGGTCTGACTTCAAAGCATAATGATTTTCAGAATCAAAATGACACCTCCATGAGATTAAGGACGATGAAATTGTCAGGATCAAGTTTGAAAATAATTGAAATAGGAATAAGTGTATTTTTTTCCATTGGTATTCAGGATTTTTCTTGGGATAGACTTATGTTTTGACTCAGTAAACTTTATCCTTGAATAAAATTTGAAATCAACACCTTGGGCTATCCCTGCATGCAGCTAACAGACACATCCCATCATATTTCATTGTTAACAGCTTCATAGCCCATTCAGGTGTCAGGCATTATGCTTGATTAGGTATACAAAGTTCAAATGCAGTCTTCCTCCAAGAGCTTACAGTCTACTGGGGAAACAAATATGTAATCAATGTCAATATGGCATCATAGCAATAATTGGCACGATGCCAAAGGGCCTCAACTAAGCAGCAACAAACCCAGAATGGTCATGACAAGCAAAGGGTCCAGGGAGATGGATCACCGAGAGGATGGAAGGAAAACAAGGTGAAGAAGGGCATTTCAGGATGGAAAGACAAGCATGTGCAAAGCCACAGGGTAGACAGACTAGATTCCTTCAAGAAACCAACTCTAGATTTTGGTCTGAGTGCTTCATAGTAACTGGGGAGACTGGGAAAAGAGCAGCAGGCTAAGATATGAACTTGGAGAGGGAAGCAGGTTCAAGATCATGAAGCATTTTGGGTGTCATATTAGGGACATGTTAATCAAGAAACTGAACTTTGGCTTCTTTAGCACAAGTTAACAGTCCTAACAGAAATTATCTGATAAAACATATAACTTGTCTGGATTCGACATTCTTGAAGCCTACAAAAACATATACATACGAGATTATACCTGTATTCCTATGCACCCTAAGAACATAAAATACCAAACTTCATGGCCCGGATGAGTCAAATGCCTTCCCACTCCCACCCAAAATAAAAATGACTGCACTTCAGTGGTCAGCCAGTAGTAATGTCAGGAGAAGACACAAGTGGATGCACAGGGAAGAGATACAGTGGTAATTAGAGGACAGATAAACCATTGCCACTTACTCAGCTGTAAAGCCCCAAATTAAAACCTTCAAATTCTGCAGTAGCTCAAAGACAGATTCTCTGAGGATATAATGCACAGCATGTGACTAGAGTTAACAATGCTGTACCGTATATTTGAAAGGTGCAAAGAGAGTACATCTTAAAAGTTCTCATTACAAGAAAAATAATTGTGTAACTATGTGTGGTGATAGATGCTAACTAGACTTATTGTGGTGATCATTTCACAACATATCCAAATATCGAATCATTATGTTGTACACCTGAAACTAATGTAATATTAAATGTCGATTATATCTCAATAAGATAAATAATTGTAAGTTAATTAATTAAATAAAAATAAGAGATTCCCAGAGGCTGGGGAGATCTCTAGGTTGAAGGATGATGAGAAAAGAAAGGAAATAAGAAATGGACAAAAGGAAGTTCCCTGAGATCCAGGATAAACTGGGAAAAAAAGAAAAGAGCAATGATTAAAAAACAACAAAGACCAAACTTTTGGTGATGAATACTTATGAACTGGGTGAGACAGATAGAAGAAACTGGCAGAGAAAATTTAAACCACATGGCAAAGGTGTTTGGTCTACAGTTTGAGTATCTTGGACAGTTTTCCCTCCTCCTCCTCTTTACCATTTTCCTCTTTTGCTTTGAAGTAAATGAATATCGTATTTCAATTACTTCCTTGTTTGGTTTTTAACTCCGTGTGATTTTTTGTTTGTTTGTTTAATTACAAGCACTATAAACTTCTCCTTTAGACAATGTTTCTGTTAAAAGTAGAAATTTTAGTGGAAACTTCTGTTTCTACCTCAGTCTACCTTATAGCCTCGCTACCACCTTGGGCCCACGTCATCTTTGCCAAGACTAGTACCTAGGAGGACTATATAGTGCAATGGTTAACAGCATGGTGTCTGAAAGCAAACTACATCAGTGTGATTCCCAAGGCTGCTGCTGCACTCTGTATTTTCTTGAGAAAAATATTTAACTGCCCCGTGGTATTTTCCAATGTATATTTTTAAAAGATGATAATACTGGCCTTGTAAGACTGACCCAAATACCCAATGAGTGACCTATCACTGAGGAAAAGATGGCTGGAGCTGCAGCATATGCATTGCAACTGTGAAGGGCAGGTCAAGAGCATCACAGCAACATTAGCACTGACACATTCTTGGGCTGCTGTGCCAGACCTGGATTACCTATCTCCATATTGCTTAATGTGGGACAGGGAAAAAACTCTCTTATTGAAGCTACTTTATTTAAATTTTCTGTTACATGCAAGTAAAATTAAATCTTAACCAATAAAATAGTGTATCCAGGGCTTCCCTGGTGGCGCAGTGGTTGGGAGTCCGCCTGCCGATGCAGGGGACACGGGTTCGTGCCCCGGTTCCCGAGGATCCCACATGCCGCGGAGCGGCTGGGCCCGTGGGCCATG
>NC_041221.1:62058572-62073684 GCF_002837175.3 Physeter macrocephalus
CCACATGCCGCGGAGCGGCTGGGCCCGTGAGCCATGGCCGCTGAGCCTGCGCGTCCGGAGCCTGTGCTCCGCAGCGCGAGAGGCCACAACAGTGAGAGGCCCGCGTACCGCAAAAAAAAAAAAAGAAAAAAAAAATTAGTGTATCCAAAGTCAAAGTCCATCTCAAATCCCAAATCTTTTAAAATGTCCTCTCTGCAACTCTTTTTTCAGTTGGGTCAGGACCTATCTTTCCTTCCTTTGAATTCTTATATTATTCATTTTATACTTACCTCTAATTTGCAAGTTAAACATCGCTTATCTGTTGTTAGATTCATAATTCATTTCTGTGACAGGATTATAAACTATGTAAGGGCAGGGACCACATGCCATTTGCCTACGGGGTCACAGTATGTTGTGCTAGAGATATTTGTCGACTGCATGATATAAAGCATGTATTTTTTTTTTATATTCTGTAGTTTTTTTTTAATTTTTCTTTTATATTGGAGTATAGTTGATTAACAATGATATGTTAGTTACAGGTGTACAGTAAAGTGATTCAGTTATACCCATACAAGCATCCATTCTTTTTCAAATTTAAAGCATGTAGTTTTTAAACATAAGACATTACTTTCTCTAATAAAAGGTTTCATGGTCTGAAAAATAGATTGGAAAATTAAATTAAGTAATTAATGTAAAAGACAGACATCAAGAGTTTTTAGGCTGAGTTAGTAGGTTGTTTTTGTTGTTTTGTATTTTTTAAAAGACCACATACATAGGCATTTCGTCATTTGCTTGCTAAGAATAAATAATGGCTGAATAGACCTTTTGTTTCCCAAAGCAGAGCATGGTATATTATTTTACTCCATAGTGACATCAAATAAGTTTGACATAAAATGAAGGTTTATTTGGATACAGGTAGGTTGAATGGATCTTTACTATTTGATTAGTGGACTCATGTCCTTCAAACCATAAGAATTTTTATCAAAGCTAGTTTTGAAAACATATTTGAGGGATATGCATGGGTATTTTTTTCTCTTGTTTTTTATTTTTATGAAGTCAGCCCCACAGAGCTCTGTTGGCATGGAATCTAGAACTTCATCCAATAGGATAATAGATTGCTCAATTATTCCAGAGAGCCTGATGCCATATTTCTCGATACTGTAACAATGTACCCCTTTGTAAACAAGGATGAATTCTTTTCCTCCAAGTAGCCATGGTAGATAGACATAGAATAATAAAGCTGTAAGGAATTTCAAGAAATCACCAGATTCATTCACCTGTACTCTGCAAGATGGTGTTTTAAAGCCCTTGGACATTGGCGAGTCTGTAACTTACTATCCAGGCATTGCCTGAACCTTGGCATCTCTAATTTCTAATTCCAAACATTTACTTATGGAAGGGCATTCCTGTTTTCCTTGTTTGATGCATTTTTCATCCTAATATCTCCCCAGTACCTTTGTGCATATGGATTGTGATAGGGTAGGCTAGGCTATAATAAAAAGATCCACAAGTGTACATAGACTCAAACACGATGAAAGTTTGTTTCTCACTTATTTAATAGACCAAATCAGGTGCTTCTTACCATGTGGTAACTCCATTCCACGTGGTGACTCAGATACCAAAGCTGCTTTCATACTGTGGTTCCATCATCTTCACCTTGTGGCTCCCAGGGATTCCCTAGGGGAGGGGACAGGGAAGGAAAGTAATGGAGGGAGGTCAGGGATTATTATCAAAATCATTCAAAAGGAGAAAATAACGGGAAGAGAGTGCATGTGGGAAACATTAATAGACCATGCCTGGAAATGACCACCTCCCTTGCTCTCACTCACATGGCCACTTCTATGGGAAAAGGAGCCTGAGTTATATAGTTAGTTGTCTCCAGGATAAAAACCAAAATGGATTTTGGTGAAAACTAACAGTTTCTGTTACATGGATTCTCTTTTCCCACAGCACTAAAATATCCATTCGTTAATTCAGTGTGTTTATGGATTCCCTATCCTCTATTGCTTACAGTCTAGTTGGAGAGAGACTTACTAATTACGTAGTTTCACAAGTGCACAGAGGAAAGGGACAGAGTGCTGTGAGAGTACATCACAGGATACCCGACCTAGAGTGAGGGATCAGGGGAAGCATCTCTGAGGAACGGACGCTTAAGCTGTCATCTGAAGAATGAATGCACTTTGAGTATCATATCCTGTTATTTGTCCTGAAACAGCTTTTTCTTTCTTTCTTTCTTTCTTTGATAGAATTATCAAAGAAAGGGATGATTAATTATCAAAGGAGAGATGATTAATGAAATGAAGTGGCATGTATTTCTATCTCCCATTACACAGATCCCCACTCTATGGCTTTATAACAGGTAACCAGTGTGTATACATACCTGGTACCCTGCCTCATGTTTCAACCAACTGCCATTACCAGCAATCCAACAGGTGACTTCAAACTCTTTTGAGTTTAAGAGTTGGGGGTCAGGTTACCTCAAGTGATGACTGTTCCTGGCAAAATTCAGAAGAAAGTAAGGGAGCATTGGAAGATCTTATAAGCAGTATAGCCAAGCTTTATAGAAAATGGGAAGATCATTTAGAACACAAGAGAATCTCTAATCTGCCTACCCTGTGACTCTTCCCTCCAGTTTGGTTTCTATCTCTGTTTCTACTCAAGCTACCCTCCACCAGCTCTCTTTCCCCTTTTCTCTATTCCATGCTTCTTTCTTACCTGTGACTTCTTCGCCCACGTGGTTTCTGATTGCCACTTTCTTTGTGTCTCTTGGCTTTGGGTTATTTCAGTGCCCATGTCTTCTGATCCTTCTGCTATCGTGGTCTTTTTGAATGTTTTATATTTATTGTCCCCATAAAGGAAAGTGTAAGAGACATTAGTCAGTGTTCCCTAGCCAGCCCATAGATGCTATCCTAGGCTTGGGAACAGATCTCAAGTGGAATCAGTTGTGTGTGACCTGGTGCAAAGCAGGTCTGTGGCTCCTGACACTAATATGAGGACTCATATTTTTATTCATGGCCACAATGGACCAGATTTATTCTCCTGCCTGAAATATTTTTTTTAAATAGGCACAGCACGTGAAATAATAATGTTCAGACATTGAATATCAGTTGGTAAAGGACAGTGAGCCATTATGGAGGGCAAACAAATCAGGGGAGCCCTACAATTGACCCAGTTAATCATCTGGAGAGAGTTACCAGGGCACAGCTGAGTAAGCAGACCCCAGGCAGAGCTCAGTGGACTTTCTTCATTGGGGACATGGAGCTGGGAGTCTGGAGAATCCAGACTGAAAAGCTGATCATTTGGGGCTTGAGGCTTATTTACAGAGGGAATGAGATGATTATCATCAGGAATCTAAGAGACATTGCAAACCAAGCAAAATCAAAAGAAAGTTTAAAAAAAGAGAGAGTTTTCATTCCACATCTTTTCTCCTCTCTCCCCACCCTCACCTCTCCCTCCCGTGAGCCCCACTTCCACAAGTCTTTACCTGCATTTTATAACTATTCCCAGGTTTCTCTTCTCTAGCAGTGCCCTTGCTCTAAAATAAGTATTTCCCAATTAAAACTCTACTTTCTGCATATCTTAGTCAAGGGGTATGTCAATCGCTCTCCAACCCATTTTCCTATTTTTTTCAAGTACATATAATTATGAAAAATATTTTATGTATTTAATTATGTATATTTTTAAATTGTCCATTAAGTTAGGAACCCTTTCTATCCTGTTCAGCTCTGTTCCTCTGGGGCCTGACACAATGTGAACGCAAAAAAAAAAAAAAATAATAAAATTGTGAGTGGAAAGAAGGAAGGAGTTTACTATGGCATAGCAAGTAACTGGCAGTTTAAACCCCCTGGGTGTGTTTGAGCTTTGAAATAATGAGTTAACTTTAGAAAATATGGACCTGTTAGAATTTGTAGGGAAGATAAAGGTCCATCCCCATGAACTCTTGTGCTCACAACCATATAGAAAAGTGCCAGTCGTCAGAAATGGTCAATTTCTGAAAGAAATTATCTCTTCCCAATTGTTCTTATTTTTCCAATACTTAAAATCTCCTCTGGGGGGCTTCCCTGGTGGCGCAGTGGTTGCGCGTCCGCCTGCCAATGCAGGGGAGCCGGGTTCGCGCCCCGGTCTGGGAGGATCCCACATGCCGCGGAGCGGCTGGGCCCGTCGCGTCCGGAGCCTGTGCTCCGCAACGGGAGAGGCCACAGCAGAGGGAGGCCCACGTACCGCAAAAAAAAAAAAAAAAAAAAAAATCTCCTCTGGCTAAGGAAATTTGTCTCCTAAGCAAATGAACGTTAGTTGTATTTGTCTTACTGCTCAAACAGTTGAAACAAAGAGAGTGACCGATTCAGGTGGCAGGGGTCCATGAAACACTGGAGGTCTCGAGGCCTTTACCAAAGTTGGAGCAAGAAGTCGGGCAGGAAGGAAGGGCAGGCTGGGGATTTCTAGTTTCAGGAATAAGAGTTAAAGGCTAAAACTCTAAGTTTCTTTTGTTCCTTCAGATGGCAAGCAGACTTAGAGTTTTATAAGACATACAAGGTTTTTTGATAAAATTCAGGATGTTTTTCATTTCCCTGCATCTGTGTCCAGTTTGTTCTCCGTAAGAATTTTCAATAAAAGTCTTACAATGGAAAGAATATGTTTGCTTGTCTTGATGGTGCAAGGGGAATTGGGGGTGTCTGTCCCATTCTGCAGAAGTGCTGGGTGTGGAGAAAGGGACAGAGATTAAAATTGCAAGTGCCCAAAGGTTGGAAGTACCAGTCAAGAAAAAAGAAAGATCAGGGAGATACATTCTTGAGAGAGGACCTAGACTGAACTTCAGGAAGGCCTGAGAGGGACTTCTTGATTTGTTTTTAGTGATTCTCGCCCCCTCCTCCAGCCCAACACAGGGTCTGGGAGAAGGGTGCATCCAGTTTGATCTCTAGCCCCTAGATTGCTTGTGTAAGTGCAGATTCCTGAGCCTTAAACAAGACTAAATATCTCATACTCTCTGAGGGGCACGCCTGCTAATCTGAACTTTGAATATGTGAACCAGTGATCCTGATGCACGCTAGAAAACAGAAGGAATTGACCAATTATCCACAAAACTACATTACTGGCACCCTTAGCTTCTGTGTTATTGATAGCAGTGACAATTTCAGGGAGAAAATAGAAGCTTAGAACCTAATTTTAAGTGGTGTGAATCCCCCTACCCTACTGGGTCATTGGAGTGGACAAGTGAGAGGATTTTCTCTGCAGGTTCATCCAGAAATTATTCTAGAACTGAAATCCTACCCTGGATAAATCTCACAAAAGAGACTCCAGAAAATGAAGTGAGGAATGGGCCTCCCATTTGGCCCTATCGACGATAAGAAAGAGTGAACAAGAAGCCACATTTCTGGGGGTGAAATGTGATAACTGCAGCAGGATATTTGATGCTATGTAATCCTGTGTGTGTTCATTTGTATCTGGCTTCCTACCTGGCCCCTGAGCATTTGCACAGGCTCCAAGAGCAAACATTATTTTCTGCCAGCTATAGTTCATGGGGCCTAGGACAGCTTGTTGTTTTTCTTTTTCTTTTCTCATTAAAGGACTGGAGAGACTACAGGTGAGATTTATTTCCTTTATAACTCACCTAATATATCCAAGTGCCAGTCTCCAGAGGTGGCAGGAACCAGCTTGTCAGTTCGCAGATTTCTCTGTGAGAGTCTCTTTGTTTTTAACTAGCAGAGTGGAGACCTGGGGACAGAGGAAGAATCTAGTAACTGCTAAGAGACCAACTAATCTGTTGCCACATGCGTCACCCTTACAGTTTTTTTATACTTCCACAACGTTCTTAAAGAAGCTTTTCAAGTTATCATTACTGTGCTGTGCTTGCATGCCTGGATTTTAAACAAATTTTTAAACAGACCTCTTTTTTTTTACTAGCCATGATATATTATTTGCAGATTTTCTAAAACATGCAGCAATTTTGTTGAGGCCAGTGATGTAAAATTATGTCTTGTTTCAGAGAGAGAGAGAGACCGACCCTATCAAACATTGGCAAGGATATGGAACAAGTTATTTTTTTTTAAAGTTGCATCTCAGTTGTATCTCTAGCTTCAGAGAAAAACAGTGAAACCTTTGTGGAATGTTACCATCTCATTTAGCAAAAGGAGATAAACCAAAGAAAACAAAACTAACCTAGGATCTCTCTGTGTTTATTACCTTAAGAACTAAAGCAGAATTGGGTATATCATCCAGTTAAGCCTGGTGTAAGTCTCACAGGTCACAGACTGTGCTTGCTGGAAAAAACTTTGGTGATTATAGACACTTTTCTTATCTTCAGATCACTCATGACTAAAGTGATCATTAAGAACGAAAAAAACTTAAATTTCTTCCCCAGGATCTCACCATCATTTAGTGACCAAGCTAGGACCAGAGCCCAGATTCTCTGAAGATTTATCCTGTCCTCTATTTCCTCAAAATTAGAATGTAAATACAAAGCCCTCCTACTGGGAGGCTGCACAGTACCAAACAAGGAGGGAGCGCTTTGGAGTCTGCTGCACCTGAGCATGGATCCTGAGTTCATCTGCAAGACCTTGGGAAGGTTACTTGAACTGTCTAAGCCCCAATCTCCTAAATTGAAAACGAGGATAACACTTTGTGCACGTAGTGGTTTGTTCAACGAATATTTGAGCAGCTACTTGGAGCCCATCACTGTTTTAAGGCACTGGGAATGCAGCAATGAACAAAATGAGAACTCTTGCCATCACGGAGTTTATATTCAAGTGGGCACATAGGGATAATAAACGAATAAACAGGTAAAGTATATAGTATGTCAGGTAGTTGCAAGTACTACAGAGAAAAATGGAGAGTGGGAACTAGTATTACCACCTAGAGGAGGTAGGGGCAGATGGGTTTGTGTTTAAATAAGGTAATCTAGGAAAGCATTACTGATAAATGGATAGTTGAAGAGATATGTGAAGAAAGTGAAGGATAAGAACATTCCAGAAAAATAGCAAGCCAAACCCCCTTGAGGGAAGACATACTCAGTGTGTTGGATTACAGCACAGAGGTGGTGTGGCTGGAGGGAAGTAAACCAGAATCAAAGCAGGAGGGTGAGATAGGGCCCAGGCAGAGGCCCAGGGGTGATCCAATAAGATCTGTAGCCACTGTAAACATTTACCTTCTATTTGAAATAAAATGGGAAGCTACGAAAATGCTTTGAGCAGAGGAGGGACATAATGACTTATGTTTTAAAAGGATCGTTCTGGCTGCCAGGTTGGAATAACGTATAAAGGCAGCAAGGGTGGAAGTTGGAAGACCAGTTAAGATGATTTTGCAATAACCCAGGAGACAGATGATCATTAAAAAAGCCCGATTTTGGATATAGTTTGAAGAAATACTCAATGAGTTTTGCTGAGAGATCAGATATAGACTGAGAGAAAGAAAGTAATCAAATATGAATCCAAATTGTTTGCTCACATTATTAGAAGGATAGAAAAACAACTTGAGAGGCATGGGTATAGAGGGAAGATGGATTTTAGACGTCAATTTTGAGATGCCGATTGACCATCCAGACGAGATATTGAGCAGCAGGTACGTGGAGGTGGAGTTCAGCGTAGAGGGTCTACATTGGAGAGTCATCAGCCTATAGATGGTATCGAAGGCCATGAGACTAGCTGAACCCTTTCTGGGAGCGAGTGTAACAAGGATGAGTCAGTGCCAGTAGGAGGGAGTGGTCAGCTGTGTCCAGAGAGCTCAGATAAGATGAGGTCTAGGAAATGACCACCGATTTTAGCTAAATGAAGGCAATAGGTACTTTTGATTGGTGGAATGATGGAAACAAAGGACTACATGGTGTGCGCTCAAAAGATAATGGTAACTTTGGGGGAAAAACTAATAAATTAATAGCAAAATGAGCAAAAATGAACATAAAAGAGCTCACAGAAAAAGAAATCCATGTGGCAAACAAAACAAAAACGGAAAAATGTGTTCAACCTCACTCATAATAAGAGAAATACAAAATAAACTTTCCAAGTTAATTTTTGAATTTAAAGCTCTACCAATAGAAATTCAACCAGGACATTTTGGAACTCTAGAAAATAAAGACTTTTCACAGGAGCACTTACTGTATTTTGGTGAGGATAATGGCCTTTGAACAACTCAGGTGAATTCTGGATCCCCACTTGCTCATTACTGTACCTCTCTGTGGCTTCAGCTGCCCCATTTGTAAACAGGTTTTTTATTTGTACCATCCGTTAGAGTTGAAGACCTTAGAATAATGCTTGGCTCATAGCAACAGTAATAGGTGACATTGACTGGGTGATTGTTAGGCATGAGGCTTTGCTCTTATCACTTTACATTTATTTATTTTTCTTCATAGCAACCCTTCAAGGAGGACAAAGAACGAAGAAATTAAGGAATTTGCCTAAGTTTGCAGGGCTAATCAGTATACGTAAAGACTGAACACTTAGCCATGGCACTAGGATGTATCAAACAATAATATGAGAAAGAAAAATAAAAAAGAAGAAACTCATCTTAATAGTATAAGATAACAAACATTAAAACAATATAGAATGTTGACTGTATGATCTGTGTGACAATATAGAATATCCGGAAATATACTTAGTCATACATAGTGATTATATATTAATTTTACATTAGATGAAGCCAAGCTCCTCAAAACAATAGGAAAGGCTTATCTGACTGAGACACATCCACATATTAACACAGTTCCCTCACAAAAAGACAAATAGACATAAACACTTAAGTGTTTTATAAAAATCTGTGAGTTATTTATCTAGATTCATTTCATTCAGCAAAATAACACTATGTGAACTCATTTCTTTTATAAATTAGCAATGATCTAGATATCCTTGGTTAAAGAGGCTGAATTTGATTTACCCAAGTGTTGGCCTATCTTTTAGAATGTTTAGTATATAGACTTAACAAAATCAGTCTGCTAGGGCTACCTTAATAAAGTACCACAAACTGGGTGCCTTAGATAACTGAAATTTATTGTCTCATGGTTTAGAGGCCAGATGTTCAAGATCAAGGTGTCATCAGGGCAGTCCCTCTCTGAGAGCTGTGAGGGAAGAACAGTTCCTGGCCTCTCTCCTTGGCTTGTAGAAGGCAGTCTTCTCTCTGTCTCTTTACCTCGTTTTCTTTCTATGCGTGCCTGTGTTCAAATTGCCTCTTCTTATGAGGACACCAGTCATATTGGACTAGGGTCCTTCCTAATGACCTCATTTTAACTTAATTACCTCTGTAAAAATCTTATCTCCATATAAGGTCACATTCTGAGGTACTGAGGGTTAGAACTCAGCATATTTTTCTTTTTTTTTTTTTTAGAGGGACATAATTCAACACATACCAATTAATATTTGAGTATATACCACAGTAGTAGACACAGACCCTTAAAAAAGTTGTCCTGTTGGCCTCATTGATGTTTTCTTAAACAGGTCCTTGTCAATTAACCATGTACCTCTAATCTTTCGAGAATTAGTCAAGGTATATATAAAACCTCAGCACAACATTCTTCTGGAGGACATCAGAGTCCCTCACGCATTTTGCATGAAGACAAAACACATTCCTTGGGCCTGGTTCAATATTTCTGCAGTCCTATAAGAACAACCTTAGTGTTTCAAAAATTCCATAGCATGAGACAATCCAGCAATCAAATATACAATACACTGCTTCACAACAACATGGAAATCACAATGGGGAAATAAGCACTTTACACGCAGGGCAGAAGGAAATGGGTTAGGGAAACAAAGATTGGGTGAGGGCAAGAATCAGTGGAAATCTGAAGGGGAGGTGTAATCTCTCTCTTACAATCCCAAGATGTTTGGTGTCACAGTGCGAGAGCCAACTTTGCCACACCCCTACCCCTAAACAAAACTCCTCACACTGCTTGGTGGATTACCAACTGGGACTTGCAAAGCCTCCCTGTGGGCACAAATATTCATCTCTTTATCATCCCCTATAGAAATGGGGGGTCATCAGCTCCCTCTCCTTTCTTTTTGCCAGCGAGCACTCACATCATTCACATTGTTATCTCCAAAATATATCTTGAAACCATCCATTCCTCTGCATCTTCACTGTAGTCATGTTTACCCAAACCACCATTATCTCTTGCCTAGGCACTACATGTACTCCTGTGTCTGGCTTCACCATAACCCCAGGCTAATATGTTCCCCACAGAGCATTCTCTCAATCGTTGGAAATGCTCCAATGAGCTTTTAAATAAAAGCCGTTGTACTCACCAGACCTGCACCCCCTGGCCCTGTCTTCCTTCATTTCCTTCCACTCTCTCTCTTGCTTACTATATCCAGCCTCTCTGCTATCATTTTAGTTCCTTTGAATATAATTTCTGGCCTCAGGATCTTCACACATTCTTTTCCCTCTTTCTGGAAACTTAGCTAATATTCAGCCAGCACGGTCTCATACACTTGCTCTGGTTGTGAAATAGTAAAATACCTGTCCACCCCCTTGGGAAGCGGTACTACCCCATGTCCCTACACACCCTCACATACATCCATCTTGCCCCTTTCCTAGAATCCCCTGGAGCTCCACACTCCCAGTAGCTAAAGGAGTAACGCCTGGCCCTATGTGAGACCTGTAAGACCCTGCATTGGTCAGGATGCAACCAGAGAAATAAAGCCAGTAGGAGACATATATTAAAGGATTTATAGCGAGGAACTGGTTCATGCAATTGGGGAGGCTGGCGAGATAAGTCACAAATCTGTAGGGCAGGAAGGGCAGACTGGAAGTGTCAGGAAAGAGTTGAAGCTGCAGTCCACAGCAGAATTTTTCTTCTAGGAAGCTTCAGTTCTGCTCTTTTTTTTTTTTTTTTTTTTTTTTTTTTTTGCGGTACGCGGGCCTCTCACCATTGTGGGCTCTCCCGTTGTGGAGCACAGGCTCCGGACGCGCAGGCTCAGCGGCCATGGCTCACGGGCCCAACCGCTCCGCGGCACGTGGGATCTTCCCGGACCAGGGCATGAACCCGCGTCCCCTGCCTCGGCAGGCGGACTCTCAACCACTGCACCACCAGGGAAGCCCCCAGTTCTGCTCTTAAGGCCTTTTGACAGATTGAATCAAGCTCACGGAGAATATATAGCATATCTCCTTTACTCACAGTCAACTGAGTATTAATGTTAATTATGTCAACAAGACACCTTCAAGGCAATACCTAGATTAATGTTTAAATAACTGGGGACTGTAGCCTAGCTAAATCGACTTTCACAGACGTTGTTTCAGCACTGTGGTTACTGGTTGTCTACCCTACTAGTAGTTCAATATTGGTATTATCATCCGGGTAAACTGACTGACACAGAAAACTGACCATGCTGACGATCACAGATATCGTTCCAGCACTGTTTTTGCTGGTGTTCTACCCTATGAGTAGTTCAGTAGTTTTCGTATCATCCCTGCCTGAACTCTCTGCTCGTCTTCTCCCTTGCTCTTTAGATGGTGGGCTGGCTCCTCTTCTCCTTTCCATCCTTCAGGACCCCTCTTAAATGTCACCTCCTCACTACCCTCTCTGAGTAGGTCCCCTCTCAGAGGGACCTGCCCTCCATTCTTTCTCCGTCCCCTTTTTTCTCTTCATTGCACTTACCACAAGTTATTAATTTTGGGGTTTTATCTGTTTGTTGACTGATTTTATCTGTCATTCCCATAAAACTGTGTGTCCCATGAGTTCTGAGGTTTTCATTTGTACAACACGGCATACTAAGAGTTAATTGCCATGACACACATAACAGGAGCTCAACTCATATGTTATCAAATGAGTAAATGTCATCAGAGGTTACTATCATTTGGCTAAATGCAAAGACCCCACTTGCTATACACTTACACACATCCTATTTGCCTTGCCCTAAAGCCACCTTCCATGTGCAGAGCCCTAGTTCTGGCACAAGCAGGGGTTCTGTGCAAACACATTGATGGAGCACTGCTTTTAGAGACTAGAACTGGCTGGTCTTCCCTAAGATCTACAAGGTGGGTTCCTTCCACCCTCAAATCTTATTTTTATTCAGATATATAGCCCTCAGTCTTATCCCTGATGTCTGCGCCAGGTCAGCTCCCACTGGAATAAGAGACATTTGTTGGAATTGCTGATATGATATTAAATACTTGCCGAGAAGAGTAGACACAACTCATGCACGAATGTCGGGGAGATGGCCTTCCTTGTTAGCAGGACTTGGAGTAGGACATGATCAAATCAAAGGCACAAATATAGAACCTCACGAACTGACGTGGGTTCGCCAAGCTCACCCCTCACCACAGCATCTAATGAGGAAGTACACAGGGACCATCCAAATTGCTCAGAAAGTCATGAGTGCCCTCACTGCCCATCATTTCTAATCTTTTTCCTCTTTCTGATCCAATAGCATATTTAAGAGATGTCTGCTCTTAGCTTCCTTGTTCTGTGTCTATGGTATTGGGCAGCAATGTCCGCTGTATCCCTGGACTTCCTCATAGTTTGAATAAGGGTTATATGGCATTTCCTGATGAAGTGGATATTTTTCCCTCGCTCACTTGCTAATGCGTACATGTATTCTTGCGTCACCAGTGAAAATGCCTTCAGAAGATTTGTGCATTTGATAAGTCTTTGCACTATTCTCACTTCCGAGGATAAAATAAGGAGGTAATTAGATTCTGTCTTAGAAGAGACATATATTGGGGCAAAAGCAGATAATTTAAGAAAGTGATAAAACTATTTCTGTCAACAGAAGAATTGCATGGTTCTGTTAAAGACATAATGATGATTGTAGATCAAGAAGAATAGAATACGGTTCAGAGTGACATACTAGTCTACAGATTATCTGAAACAAGTCATTAAGCAAAAACATCCGTGCAAAATTCCTTCATATTCCTAATTGTGACCAGTCACCCTTGTTGGTCTGTTTACTCTGCTATTAGAATGTGAAATGTTAGAATACATTACGGCCAAGGTCAATAAGAAGAATATTGCATCTACTCTGAGCCCAAGACAAAATGATGAAGTAGGTGAAGTTTAAATGTGAGGCCTCCAATCCAAACAAGGACTGTTTCCTCACTTTAAGATATTTTTGTCTTCCCCTCAGGATCTAAAGCTTCCTTGCTTTTTCCCTTCAAGATAAAACTGAAATCCTGCATAGTCCCTCCCACAATCAAATTTTCCTTCTTTGAATTCCTATAACACAGTTGTCTCCTATTATGCCAACTTGTCCTTTATTTTTCATTATAGACTAGCTTTCTTGTTCCCAAATGAAATTATGACTCCCTGAAGGGCACAGCACTATTTTCTATATCTTTACTTCCTTATACTCCACATCATAGATATTTTGCCAACATCTAGTGAACAAATAGTGAGGTTGTGACAGAGGCTACTTTGTTGTTCATTCAAATTTGCTTTCTCTTCTTTCTAGACAGAGCTAGATTGCATGTCCCAGCCTCTTCAGGGAAATAAAGCCTGTGATAGACTGTGCAACTTCCAGGCTGGCTCCATTTAAGCCTCTTATGTTGCCCTTTCTATCTTCTTTCTCCTTTTTCTGCTAAGAAGGAGTCCTTAGGGATGACAAAACCACAAGATGGAAGGAGCTTAGGTCCTAAAATCATGTTGTTGAGAAAACTGCCCCCAGACCAGAAACATCTGCCTTGGACTATTATGTAAGCATGAAACCAACATCAATTGTGTTTGAACTGTCACCTAATTGTGGTTCTACTTGTTATAGCAGCTAGCAGTCATTCTATTACATCTAGTAATTCTAGCAGAAAGAGCTTGAGCTGGGTTTAATTCTTAGCTCTGCCACAATGACCAACCTATGTGATTCAAGACAAGTTACTTAATTTCTCTGAGCCTCAGCTTCCTCATCTGTAAAATGGAGATAATTATAGAAACTACCTCCATCAGTTTGTTGTGAGTATAAGTAAGTGCCTGCAATCAGGTGCTCAGTGAATACCAGTTCAGTACCACTCAGGTGTGTGCTTAGGATTAGTTCTTGACAAGCAGAAGCTATGTTCCAAGAGAGTCCAGAAAAGTGGCATTGAAATAACTCATTTTTATGTCCTGACTACAGTTGTAGTAGAAATTTTTTTGAAAGGAAATAAGCTTATGGGTGGGGGTAGCAGTCAAGAGGAGGTGTGTAGAGAGGGGAGACAAGCTAAAGAAGACTAAAAAGAATATTTTGTAATATTCTTTGAACTCTTAGAACTTCACCCCTGGCAGGATCTAAGATTTGAGGTTAGAGTATGTAAGGACTTTGCATTAGGTCAGTCTGTGTCTAAACAGATATTTAGGGATAGACAATTATGCTGCTATGTAGGGCAAAGGAACTCTCCTTTCCAGGCTGGGCTATTCAGTACCTGAGGAGTTCGTTTAATTTTCCACTGGGTATTGATGATTAAATAAGTTGTTCACCTAATCACTGGTTGCAAATACAGCAAAGCTGGGTGAAGTTGACATTTGCTTGATTTGGTGAAGTTAAATTTGGATGGAGGAATGAAGTAATCATTATCTTTGCTGCTGGGTCCCATATACTCCTAAGAGTTCTCAACACACAGCAGGTCTCATGCAGTACAGTAAGCAAGATTGAAAAAAGCAAAACTTAAAAAAAAAAAAAAAAAAAAAGCAAAACTTAATTAGGTTTATATTTGTAGGCTGAATAAATCTTTGACATCTGCTTCCAGAAAATTGTAGATTTCCTGTAATAACACATTTATCCCTATTTAGTTGACATTCTGTCTTCATGTTTAAAGTTTGAACATATAATTTATTATCATCTCTTAAATCTATTCCTTTTATTTTCAGGAGATTTAACATTTTTTTAAAGATGGAGGTGGAAGAGTGGGAATCTGCAGTAATTTGTCCTAAGATGGGTACCTAAATTAAATTTAAAATGATTTGCAGTCATGCTATCCTCTGCTATAATCTCTACCAAGAAATAGATTTTTAAAACTTATGAAATATAGATGGATGTTTATTGTAACATTGCTTGTAGTTACAAAAGGAAACAAAACAAAACAAAAAAAATCTAATGTCTATGAATAGGGAAACTGTTGAATAAATTACACATACACACTCACGTATACAATTTCATATTTGTAAAAATAAACAAAACTAAAATAAAAAAACACAAAGAAAACTCCCTATGTTTGTGAATATACATTTTTTTTTTTTTTTTTTTTTTTTTTT
>NC_041221.1:62073746-62093088 GCF_002837175.3 Physeter macrocephalus
GAGCACAGGCACCGGACGCGCAGGCTCAGCGGCCATGGCTCACGGGCCCAGCCGCTCTGCTGCATGTGGGATCTTCCCGGACCAGGTCACGAACCTGTGTTCCCTGCATCGGCAGGTGGACTCTCAATCACTGCGCCACCAGGGAAGCCCGTGAATATACATTTTAATATAATTTTATGTAGAGAAAATAAACACAAACACTTTCACGTTGATTACTCAGGGACATAGATAATAAGGATTTGTGAATGGTGTGTGTTAGCTTTGTGTGTGAACCTCAGTAATGTTTAACAGGTACAGTAGGAAGGTATCACTGTTGTCATTTTTAATGATTAATAACTATTTAAAATATTTAAATATGGAAGGCGTTCCTGAAATGTGGGAGGACATGAGTATCCAGAGAAACAGGCATTTTTATACTTCCTAGAATTTTGCAAAGCTTTAGTGTTCTAATTTGTGTCTCATGTCCCAGAAGCTACAAAAATTTCACATAACTGACATTCTACCAAATACATGCAATGCTAGGGATAGTCATGAAAGCAACAGATTCATTTCAGAAGTAAAGTGAAACAGAGTAGATTACAGCGTTGAATATAAAAATGGTTTAAAAACAAGCTTATCTTAAACAAAGAGAATAAATCCTTTAATTATTACTAAGAAAAAGTATTCCACATTCCATTAAATAAAATGGAAGGAAGAAAAGGAAGGAGGGATGGAGGGAGGAGAGACAGAAAGGCAGAAAGTATATGAAAGAAAGATAGAGAGGAAGGAAGGAGGGAGGGAAGACAGGAAGATAGAGAGAAAAAGAGAAAGAAAGAAAAAGGGAAAAACAACTAATAGGTTGCTTGACTGCCATGTCTACTGCTGGTGATTGTAGGAGGTCTTAAGGCATTAGGGTGAAACGTGGAAGAGAAGCAGATGTGGTGGTAGCTGCTAAATGTTGCAGAGCATCCTCACAAGGTAGAGTGTAGAGGAGGGATATTAGTCTAAAAGGAATTTGAGCACTTGCCTATTCCCCTTTCCTCATCAAAGCATGGTAAATTTCACTGGTACTAGTGCTCTAGAATTGCTGTAGCCCTGCAGTTGGGTTTGTCCTACTTCCACGTCTATTACAGTTATGGCTACAGCCCAGGGGTATTGTGCATGTGTATGTAGTACACTGTCAGCTGTGGTGGAAAATTACACCCAGCCATAGACAGGCCCAGGCACCCTGTGAGTTCATGGAGTGTCTGTGGATGTCTCACTCATGACATTCCTCATCACTCCCAATGTATGAGCAGCTATCAGTTGGAACAAGGTGCATAAAGCAGAATCCCTCCCCAGAACTGAAGTGAGGAATGGAATATAACCTGGATCAAGAAACAAAATTTAAAGTGTGCCAGGAATGGAGAGGAGAGAAGGGATAACAAGTGAATCCCAAAGAGAAGGGACAGCTGTCTTGACTAATCAAAACAGTCTGAGAAGTAGAAGAGGATGTAAAATATGAATGCTTTAAATCGGGGGAAAGATCTTAAGGAAGCCTAACATTTCAGAAGGAAAGACACATGGTTAAAATCAGAAAGGATTATGAGGTCATCCCTGCACTTGAAACTGTTTGAAGGAGAAGCACATTTTAAGAGTAAGTGAGGGAGGAGACTGTTCATCCAAATGTAAGATGTCAAGAATTTGGATTCACTTTCATGTCTTGGTAAAGGAGGGATGGCTATGTTAGGCTAAGGGCTTTTCCGGAAAACAGGCTGGCAAAATATCATGCCCCGTGGGATTTTTAGATTTTCTCTCCAAATCTCATGTATTTGTTTGGGGCCAAATCCAACCTTTTGTCTTCAAACAATGCTCTATTCTAAAGTTCTTCTGAGGAGAATCCTTCCTCCTGGATGGGCTTGAAATCACACACAGTGGGCCCCCAAAAGTCTTCCCTGGAGTCACACAGAGTGAGACTCTGGCCCATCAGTTTTCTGGGCTTCTTTCTGACAACCTGTATAGGGAAGCCAGAGGCTGAGTAACTCAGCCAGCCCAATCTGCAGGAAGGCTGTTTTCCAGCTGAGTTGGCAACCAGTCTGTGTGACCCTTTCTTCTTCCTCCCAAGTTCGCTCAAGTGAAGCCTTCCGAGAAAGCCTGGAAGAGAGTCGCCATTTTGACTCAGGCAATTTTTTAATGTTTTCTCACCATGTGAGTATCTTTCATCTGTCCCCTTCAGCTTTCTGTTTGGATTGTTCATTCCTACGATGATAAAATACAATTGTTTAACTTGTCTAGTTAGGACCCAATGAAGAGAGTGACCTAATAAAAAAAAATGATGGAATAAAAAATAATGACCACATGGTCCTATGTTAACTAAGATTTATGTATCCAAATTCTAACATATTGGAGTATAAAAATTCATCCCAGGGGACACTCTGAAGCAAGAGGAAAATGTAGGAAAACAAATAGGAAGCAGAGATGCAAGATAAAATCAATAGGTATGACTCCACTTTGTCCTTCTCCCACCATTTTCCACCTGACGTTCTTATTAATGTTTCTTAATAAAACCTTTTTCTATTAATGTTCTTAATTGTACTAAACAGTAAGGCCAAGAAATATGAAGTGCTACTTTAAATAAATTTCTTTAAATTAAATATTAAATGCATGTCATATAAAAATATTTAAAACATCTAATAATGTTTAAAATAATGATTATAAATAGTTTTAGCATAATTAGAAGAATGAAGAGAATTCACTTCATTATTTTCCTCTGGCAAAGTAGGTGATCTGTCCAAGGTTTCTTAGCTAGTTAGTAGCATAGATCTGAAACTAACGATCTCCCAATTTGCAAACTAATATTCTTCTTACTCAGCAGTGTGGTTTCGGGAACAGTATTGAACTTTTTCTTAACTCAGTTTCCTGAACTGTGAAATGGGCAACATACTGGTATTTAACTTACAGGGCTGTTGTGAGGAATAAATAAATTTATATACTTAAATTGCATAGAAGAGCACTCTATGTACTCTATGCTTACACACAGTAAGCACTCTGTAAATATTAGCTGATATTACTTACCACGTTGACTTTCAATTAATTTTCTACTTAAAACACCCTTTCAAGTTATTGTTTTTGAGTGTTTAGTTGCTGGAAATATAGAATTAGGCAGTAGTGAATCTTGGATGGGAATGGGAAATTTTTTCTTGTTTCTTTATTTTCGTATCCCCCAAAATGGTTTTGCAGAGCATCTTCCCTCTTCAAGCCCGTGTTACTTCTTGGATAATCAATAGTGATAAAGTGGACAAACTATTTGGAAGAAGGAATATGATTTCTATGTCCTGTCCCAAATTAGACACCGAGTCCAGGGTGTGCCATTCACTGCAATCATAATTATCATGACAAATTGATCAGGAATAAATCGAGCTGACAAACTGAACTAGAGAAAAATACATACCCATTACTCATGCATCACTTCAAGTGCCACCTCCCCAGTGAAGTATTCTCCAATCCCACCCATCAGAATTCATTGCTCCCTGATCAGGGATCCAGTACATCCAGTACAGCTTTGCTTATACTGCACTTTTGGCACCAGTCATATCAAGCCCATGTATCATTCTTCCGCTGAACTAGATTGCAAGCTCCTTGAAAGCAGGATCTATGTCTAATTCATCTTTCTGTTTCCAGAATCTAGACTACCTCACAGCAGTGATAGGTGCACAGTGAATATCTATTGAATCAAATACACAGAACTCACTTAGAAATAAGTGAGAATATAAAGTTTTAAAAATACTACTATTTATTGAGCATGGATCATGCATCTAAAACTCTAAGTTCATAATGACTATGTAAAATGTCATCATTATTTTCATTTATAGGTGAGAAAAACTTAGGCTCAAAGAGGTTAAGGGATTCACTCTGAGTGGTAGAAACAGAATGTAAACCCCACTTCTACCTGGCACTGCTCCTTGGTAAGAAGAAAATAAGAATCAAACACGTCTTATTTTTATTAGTTGATCTCATATAATTCCTTCTGAAACAGGTTCTGACTTCAGGAATGCATTCTCTATAGGACAATCATTCTATAATATTTTATCACACTGTAACCCTGAGTGTCTTACATGAATAACACCAACTTCAAGAAGATTGCCAGTACCATCACCCTCTGAGTAATAATGACAACCCCACCATATCAGCCCTTTGAAGACTTCTTGTGTACAGACATGATTCTATGGATTGGTCTGGCTTTGTTTTGTTGCTGTCAATTACTTGCTCCTTCACCTGTTGGTATACCTTACGTAGGCTATCACAGCAATGCCCATACCGGTAAAACTTGTCTGCGCACACTCATGTATGCTCATGGGATTGGCTTCCAACTACTTCACTTCGGAACTGCAAGATGAAACAACTCTTTTCCAGCTGGAAACCCAACCAATGTTATGCATTAGTATTCAATACAAGCCTATTAAATTCCACTGTGACCTTTCAGAGGCTATAATTTGAAAAGTATACTGAGTTCTTTAAATGTGCTGTTTCCCCTGTTTTTTTCAATGATGCCATTTTTTAAGTAATTCTTTTTTTTAAAATTTCTTAGCCATACTATAACCTTCTGTTTGACTATCCTTTGCAAATTCTCTGCAATATCTGGCTAATGTCACTCTCTCACACTAAAAAGAGTAGTGACCATTTTAATTATGTATGTGTTGGGAGCTAGAAAAATCAAGTTTAACTGCATATTAATGTACAAATCAAACTGGAGAGTATAGTAATGGAATAAGTGTTTTAAAAATGATTCTGTGCCCTAATTTGATGGTACCAACTAACACATCCAACTACAACTTTCTTTTCTTCTCTAAATGCTGTGGCTACCCATGGAGAAACAAATGAAGGTTGAAAAATGTGGAAAGTTAAAAAGAAACTTTTTAAAACAAATAAAGCCTAAAGCATTTCCTACTTTGAGTTTAGAATCAGTGTGAAATTAAGATAATCATGCCAAGAGAGCAATAGAAACTACCCTGGGGGAAATGTAAGATGATAGCTTTTCAAAGCAACAGAGGAAATAGAAGGCATTCAATATAAAACCCAGCACACTCCCCTTTAAACTAAAGGCGGTCTCCGTGTGGATGAGTGTGGAGCAGCTGGATAAGTGTCTTAGCATCCAGACACTCCCCCCAGGTCACCCCACCCCCCAGAGAAGCCTGGTCCAGGCTGCCAGTTATTACCACTCGCAGCAGAAAAGCAGTGACCTGCATTCTCACTCTTCTTCCTCAGTGGGCTGGTTCAGCTCCATTTCCTGGAGATAGTGTTCCTCATAGGCACTTCTGTCCCACACTGTGAGCTTTTCTACGTTAGGAGCAGGACATATTGATTTGTAGCACAATGATGTGGCCTGTTGAATGACTACCAGAGAATCCAGTGGGTGCTTCCCTGGGGGCCCACTTTCCCAAAGAGACTGTTTCATAGACTTTCTAATCCCAGTGGAGTAAGAGCTTCATATGGATGAGATCCTCCAAGGGAAACGTATCAAAGGCATTTCCTCTTCCTTGTCTTCCTGTTCTTATAAGTGTATGTCATGTCTAGGTTTAATCTGGGGAAAGGAACAAAGCAAGGAAGGGAGGAAACTGAAAAAATATGGACAGGGAGATCGAGACTACCAAAGCACCCTCCTGCAGATAGCAGCCATAAAGCAATGGTCTGCGAACTCATAAAATACATCTGGCCCTGGTCTCTCTTCATCTGCTATAAATCTCTAAAAATAAACTGGAAAGTTCTTCTTTCCTCAAGTTTCCATAGACTTCAATGTCACAGTTTACTAAATCCTGGAAGTGTGAGAACTGTGAACAGCACAGCCTGGCACAGTAAGCAAGTCAGGTCTTGCAAAATGTTCATTGCAGCTTTATTTACAATAGCCAGGACATGGAAGCAACCTAAGTGTCCATCAACAGATGAATGGATAAAGAAGATGTGGCACATATATACAATGGAATATTACTCAGCCATAAAAAGAAATGAAACTGAGTTATTTGTAGTGAGGTGGATAGACCTGGAGTCTGTCATACAGAGTGAAGTAAGTCAGAAGGAGAAAAACAAATACCGTATGCTAACACATGTATATGGAATCTAAGAAAAAAAAAATGTCAGGTCTTGGATTCTAATTACCATTTTCTCCTCAGTTTTTAACTGGTACATCGCTCCACAGGGGTAGTTATCTTCATCTGTAAAAATGGAAGTGACAAATTCATTCCACAGGCACGGAGAGGCAATGCAGTTTGTTGTAGCATAAACAAGAATCACGTGAAGAAGGCATTTAACTGGATGCATAACCAGTCAATGAGAGACAGCTCTGGTAAGTCCTGTGCAAATGTTTTGGTGACTTTTCCAACTACGAGACCTTTCAGTGTCTAAAAGTTTTAAAGGATGATAAACTAGCCTGCTCGAAGCTAGGATGTGTATGTGCATGTTTTTATGACTCCACTTAATTCCGAGTGCTTCATAAGCTGTTGTTCAGACAGAGAACTTAAACCTGACCCTCCACCTCCTCGTCCCTCATGGGGCCGCTGTTTGCACTGTCTATGTCCAGCCCATCAGTCTAGATTGAGCCTTCTCTCTGTCTAGTGCATCCTAGTCTCACAGTATGAGGGTTTTACTTCAGTTCATTTTTATAATCCATTTTTATTCCATTTTTACATACAAAGATATTGTTGCATTCATTTAGTCCTATTAAGACATGTCCTCTCTTCAACTTGACCTGCACTCCCAACCTCCCCTCACTGCCACCCACTCTCTGAATCTGCCTGCCGTCTCAAGGTTGGCTCTTGTTGAGACAGGGAATGATATTAGGAGGCAGGTTAGGATACCACAACTGTCATGGGACATCTTTATCCTAAGGTGTCTGTTCTTGGCACATTTGAACCTGATATATTTCAGTACATTCTTGATATATAGGAGCATATAGGTTCCAGAATGATAGATGTCATATGATTACTTAAAGAGATAATTGATTTTTAAATAGGTGGCCACATTTTTTTTTTTTTTTTTTTTTTGGACAATGCTGTGTTGGCTTCTCTTAAAACATCCAAGTAGTACTAGGTGAGCATGACCAGTGGCAGAAAACTCTACACTAGTAGGCTCTATGGCATGAGAAAGACTCATTAGAAATAGAAATGTGGGGGAGTGCCTTCTTGTCCTCACTGTCTCTGAGCCGTCCTGCCCAGCAGGTGCCACCTCCTACCCAATTCCAAACGATAGTTCTCCAGCAGCAACTCTGTTGTCATAATCACCAAGCGAGGTTTGAAGCCAAGCAGCCCAAATGCCATTCTAAGTTTGTAACACACACAGGGATACATCAGGTGTGGGGTAAGCCTGCAGAACCCAACACACAGGCTCTGCACAGGGAAGGATGGGAGGAAGCCCTAGGCAGAATTCATAAGAATGGACCATGCAGAGTCCCTTATAGATAATGAGACCCAAACTGATATAATCAGTTGAGAGAAGGAAGGGTGATGATCCTGAGCTGATCTACCCATCCTCTCAGTTAATCAGGTCACAAGGCCTCACCACACTCTTCATAATATCCCTAGTTCCATGTGTCATTACTGTTTGCAGTTCATATGTTATTCGTTGTTTTTGTTGCTGCTGACACACCATTTTAAAACTGATTTGCCTACCTTATAAAGTCAGATGCTGCTAACCATTGCCGTAGTCCAGCTTCTTAAAAACAAATACGTGCAACCCCTTGAAATTATTCCATGTTCTAAAAAGCAGGATGAAAACAACCAA
Source organism: Physeter macrocephalus (assembly GCF_002837175.3). NCBI lineage: Eukaryota > Metazoa > Chordata > Mammalia > Artiodactyla > Physeteridae > Physeter > Physeter macrocephalus. The sequence continues at coordinate 62,081,478 of NC_041221.1, forward strand.
AGTATGAGTGAAAGCTCATTTGTTACCTTGTTTACTCTGTCACTATGAAAATTCTTGCCATTTGGCCATTTCAGTGGCTTTTATTCCCCGTACAAAGCTAGCCAGCCAAATACATGACCATAGTTTCTTGATTTATGGACATATTTCGTCAACATGCTAATATTTTTGAAATCAGATAGTCCTTGCATAATTAAAGGAAAAGCAACTTGCCAGCTCCTAGAAGCGTAAGTTATGCTTTGTGGTAACTGCCTGAATGTGTGCAAACTTAACTGTGTATAAATGTACCTGCCCATGTATTGTCACCTCTATTGAGATATTTACAACTGTAGTACCACCTGTGATTGAATTTCAATCAAAATTGTCATTCACCAGTTGCCATTCGAAATACCTTAAAAATTACTAAGATCCAGCAGAGAAATGAGAAGTTATTAAATGCAGAAGATTGTCATCTACCAGGCAGTTTGGAAGCAGGCAGTGGAAATCACCAATCAGTCAAAATAGAGCACAAAATCTCCAAATCTTGGCAAGGCTGACATGACGTGACCCACTCAAATATTAGCTAGGATTGGGCACCAGGGGATTGATCAATGCCAACAGCTTCCAACTAACATTAAAGAGAAACTGTCAAATTCCAAACTAAGTCAGCGAAACAGCTCCAACCAACCAATCAACCAACCAACCAACCAACCAACCAATGAGTTTAACAAAATTGGAAAAGCAGGTAAAAACACATGTATCTTCAAGTACTCATAGTAAAGTCCTAATGGTGCTAAGAATTTCAAGATCATTATCACAGGGTATAATAAGTGTAGAGTAAGTTTTATAGGTGTTTTGAAATCAGTGATACATCTTAAAGTCCTGTAAAAAGAAAGAGGAGGAAGAAATGAGAGAGTTCGCTCATAACACCATGGTTGATGGTGGTGAAAATTACAAGATTATAATCTCACTTTTACTTTGGTATTGAAGATGAGTTGGTGATGTGTTCTTTGAGCCATGAATGAGAATATGTTTCTTCTGCCCCATCTTTCAACTTTCAACCTTCTCTGTTGAGCTAACTGAACTCATATGCTAGCAGAGACCTTTCTTATACTTCCAGTGATGTCCCATGGTTTGAGAGGTCAGCCAACAACTTACAGGTTCCACTTCTTTGTGGCCTTCACTCTTTCTTGGACCAAGCAACTAGGACAATTCATAGGCATAGATTTCATTTAAAAAATATACAGTGCCTTTGTTGAAGAGAAGATGCAGTTCTCTGTCACACCCCTCATTTAAAATACATGTCTGGAGTCCAGTCCCTTGTGTCCCAGCCCATTTGCTCATATGTAAGGCGACCTACAGTTTCAATTTTCCTGGGGCCATCTCAGTGTGTGTCTGTTGTCCAAATAGTCCTTCTACTTGACCATTTTCCCAGACAAAAGCTTCCCTAATATCATAATAAATTATATGATCACTCTATTCAGTCATGATATGCTAAGTAGACTAAAGAATTAAAAAATCAATTTCAAAAAGATGCATGTTAATTCACTCAAATTCCTTATATGCAGAGCTGACCACCTGCCCCGAGAAAAATCTTAGGTACAAATCCTGCACATCAACACTACTTTCAAAGCAAAGGACATAAATATAAAGCAGTTTAATAGCTCCAAATCCTGGTCAAACTATTGAGGATGGAGTGTGTACTTTGTTGGACGTTACATGGAATTCAGTTTAGTAGACAAGGTAGATTACCATGAGTCACTATCCAGATGTTCCTTCTTCCTAATGCTAAAAGGCTACAACCTTAGCCTGACTGGGTGAGTATAAGACCAAGAATGCACAGCCAACCAGAAGACTGAAGGTGGTGTAATCCAGACTCACTCATTCCTTTAGATGATGCATTCATTGTTGAAAAAAGGCAGCAATAGAGTGCAAATCTGTCATATTCCTACCTAAGGACACTAAATGAACAGTAATGCAAGGCCCAAATACCTCCACCAGGTATTGAAAAGAGGACATGCCTTCTTCTACTGGGAAATATTAAAATAAAATGCTCTCCTATTAACAGTAATATCAGCAAGGTATCTTGAACAATGATTCATTTTGAAATAGAAACTCCTATCTAGGATAGTTGGAATGAAGAAAAACTAATCTAGGTTTCTCTGTTGGAAATGGAGGAAAAGAAAAGCAAAGTCCTCACATTGTTCCAGAAATTTCATTCATTTTAGTGATGCCATCACTGGACTGGGCTATCATTTTTCTCAATACAAAATTAAATTTTGAAGCTGTATTTTCATTTGTCATTACTAAGGCAATTCCATTTGTATGCACTGCACTTTTCTATTACTGGAGATTTATTATAATATTATTTAGACTGTATGATTGTTTATTCTAGAATTTTTCTTCCATTTTTACCCCATCACCAGCAACAATAACTAAAACTTGGAAATTTTATGCTAACAGCAAATTTTAGACAAGCCAATTTTGTTTGGGTAGCTGATGTTTGAAGAGGCAAATAGATTCAGTGCTCCCTTCCCTTCCCTCTAGAGAAAAAGCTGAGTTTCAAATGGGGCCTATCCTCCCCACCTCCTACATCCCCTTTGATCAGCGCATAATCCTTCAGATTGGGTTTTACAAAATGCGCACATCAAGACATGGCTCTTTGTAAGTAGAACTGGAGAGAAGCAAGATGGGCAATTCTGCTTTAACAAGACTCACAATCTTGAGCCTCTCCCTCCCTTACCCAACCTCAAGTAACCCCACCCTACACATCCACCCTGGCTTGGCATTTTCAATGTCTATAGGCTTTTCCATTCTCTCTGTGGCTAATGCAGAACTATTAGGTATCCACCAGTGCCCTCGTGGCCTGAAGGGGCTTAAGAATTAAATCCAGGAAGTGGCAGTAGAAAGAGAGTTCTCTCTCCTGTGTACTGAGAAGCCATTTCATAGAAGAATAGACTTAAATGCACTTAAAGGGCTTTTTAAAATCCAGGATTCTAGTTAGCAAGATTGCTGTAAATTTTCCTTTCTCCTCTTTCATCCTCAAATAAGCATGCAAGATGGGGAAGCCTGCATAATCTCTCAAGACCATTTCAATTTGAAGATGCATTGACTCTCAAATTTTCTACGCAGTGAGTTTTCTTTCTGTTGAATATCTGATTACACTAGATAGTTTTGATAGTGTTCTAATTTCTATATAAATCTGCAAGAATTTTTAAACAGATAGCTGCATACTTGCAGATTAAAACCAGCATAAGTAGAACTAAACATATTCCTCCTGTCTGATTTGTACAATAGTCCAAATCCATCCTGAATATCTTCCCTGCACATGATAACAAAGAACATAGTAGGTTCTGAGCTGTGGTTATACAGTGACAGGTTTTAACCTGTATTGCTGCTACACAGAAGAACAAAGGCCATTTTCCCAAGGGAGATGAGACAAGAACAGAGAAATACAAAAAAAGACAACAAATAATAAATGTTGGCAAGGATGTGGGAAAAAGGGAAACCTAGCACATTGTTGGTAGGAATGTAAATTGGTGCCTCCACTACAGAAAACAGCATGGAGGTTTCTCAAAAAACTAAAAATAGAACTACCATACAACCCAGCAATTCCACTCCTGGGTATATATCTAAAGAAAACAAAAACACTAATTCAAAAAGGTGCAGCCCAATGTTCATAACAACATTATTTACAATAGCCAAGATATAGAAGCAACTTGAGTTTTCATCAACAAATGAATAGATAATGAAGATGTGGTATATGTATACAATGGAATACTACTCAGCCATTAAAAAATGAAATTTTGCCATTTACAACAATGTGGATGGACCTGGAGAGTATTATGCTTAGTGAAATAAGTCAGACAGAGAAAGACAAATACTGTATGTTTTCACTTATATGTGGAATCTGAAAAATAAAACAAATGAAAGTATATTAAAAAAAAAACAGAAACAGACTCACAGATATAGAGAACAAACTAGTGGTTACCAGTGGGGAGAGGGATGGGGAGATGTGCAAGATAAGGGAAGGGGATTAAGAGGTATGAACTCCTAGGTATAAAATCAATTAGATACAAGGATGTAATGTACAGCTCAGGGAGTATAGCCAATATTTTATAACAACTTTAAATAAAGTATAATCTATAAAAATACTGAATCAGTATGTTGTACACCTGAAACTAATATAACATTGTAAATCAACTATACTTCAATTAAAAAAAAGAAACATATGACCCACCAATTCCACTCCTAGTATAAGAATTGAAAACAGGTGTTCAAACAAAACTTGTACACAAATGTTCATAGCATCACTATTCACAATAGCCAAAGGAACAACTCAAAAAAAAAACAGAAAAGAAAAAAGAAAGAAAGAAAGAAAAGAGAGATACAATGGCAAAGGAATTCCTCCTTTGAGGGTAGTTATTCCAAATGTACCACATTCCTTGGCCTAAGACTAACAGAAGGTGTTAGGAATGGTTCCTAGAGTGTATACACTTCTTGAACTAGATTCCTTTAACTATGGGTCTCCTAGTATATGAGCTTCAGTGATCAAGAAAGCAAAATGCCATATTTCAAATCCTTAGAAAAATCCAGATCCTAACCAAATTGAAATGTGTAATTAACAGATGTGGTCCTCCTAGAATCTAACACTTTCCTTCTTGTAAAAAAATATGGACTCCACCATCAATTGAGTTTTTAAATTTTTTTTTGATGTTTAACCTATAATTTACTGTTTTTATATCCTCTCTCTTTCCACTTATTTAAAAATACAGCTGCAATAAACACTGCCAGAACCTATTGTTATTAAACTAAAAAGCAAACCATTCAGAAGTTTGTAAATATCAGAATAACAATCATCAGCCATTCATTTTCTGTACTATCACATTTTTTCCCTAATAGACTCACGTGTCAACCATCCTGTGAAAATTACACATAGTGGTTAAAATGCTCGAGAATAGTGAGGTGAGTCGGTAATTGAAAGTTATCAGTAAGACAGAGTGTGTCCGATTGTCAACTTGTTTCTCAAAACCCCCGCACCATACTTCCTATGTGGGCCACGATTCTCTGCTTTCTGTCCCACGTCCTAACAGCAGTAACAGGATATTCTAAAATACACTAACACTGCATCTTCTCAGTTCAGTTTAACTGTCTGTCACAGGAATCAGCATGCTGCTATAGATTTTTTCTAAAAAATTTTTTTTGCGTACTTGGGTTTATTGAGTTGCCTTAACCTAAATAGACCTTATAAGTGATTCTTATAATTGAGAATCACTTTCAAAAATGTTATCATTATCATTATGAAATTGCTAAAAACACACTTTTTGATAAATAGGTCCTTCCTCTTTCCTCAAACATTAACTCAGTTTATTTGATGTAGCAGATATTCTAAACTAGGGTTTCTCAACATCAGCACTGTTGAATTTTTTATTGGACCTCTGCATTGTAGAATATCCAGAAGCATCTCTCACCTCTACCCATGAGATGCCAATAGCACAACCCATCCAGTTGTGATAATCGAAAATCACCAGTCAGAATGGTCATCATTAAAAGTCTACAAATAACAAGTGCTGGAGAGGATGTAGAATAAAAGGAACCCCCCTACACTGTTGGTGGGAATATAAATTGATGAAGCCACTATGGAGAACAGTATGGAAGTTGGTTAAAAACCTAAAAATAGAGTTACCATATGATCCTGCAGTCTGACTCCTGGGCATATATCCAGAGAAAACTATAATTCAGAAAGATACCTGCACTCCTATGTTCATTGCAGCACTCTTTATAAAAACCAAGACATGGAAGCAACCTAAATGATTGACAGAGGAATGGATAAAGAAGATGTGGTACATACATATAATGGAATATTACTCAGCTATAAAAAAAAATGAAATAAAGCCATTTGCAGCAACATAGGTGAACCTAGAGATTATCATACTAAGTGAAGTAAGTCAGACAGAGAAAGACAAATATCATATGCTATCACATATGTGGGGTCTAAAAAGATACATATGACCTTATATAAAAAACAGAAATAGAACTCACAGACATAGAAAACAAATTTATAGTTACAAATGGGCAAAGGTAGGGGAGGGAGGGATAAACATATACACGCTACTATATACAAAATAGATAACCAACAAGGACATACTGTATAGCACAGGGAACTATACTCAATATCTTGTAATAACCTAAAATGGAAGAGAATCTGTGAAAGAATATATATATATAATATATATATTATATATATAATGTATAACTGAATCATTTTGCTGTACACCTGAACCTAACACAGCATCATAAATTAACTATATTTCAATTTAAAAATGGTTAAAAATAAATAAAATAAAATTTCTTCAGACATCAACACAGTAAGTGTGGTAATAATGGGCTGCAAAGGGTATTATGAGAGCACAGAGGATGGAGGAGGACAGACAAAAATTGGGGAACATGATTGGGAGGCAAGAAATAGTATAGTGTGGCTGGTACCTGGAGTTTGTGGCCAGGAGTGGTAAGAAATAGGGGTGAAAGATTGGGAGGCACCAGACCATGCAAGGCCAACTTCTTTTGTTTGTTACTTAAGAACTGAATTTTCCTCACATCCACCCCTTAGTCATGCCATTTAAAAAGCATCAGATAAAATATACTTTTAAATGTTGACAACAGAATGCCAGGGGCATTTTTGCAGAAGATGAATTAAGTCATATTTATGGATCAAGTTTATTCCTTTAAGTCAAACCTGCATAGTTGATTATTGTTTTCCCTAATATTGATAATGCATTGCTTTCTTTGAAACCTACTTGGAATATGTCCATATCCTCACCTCATCACAAATCCTTGCCACAGATGTTTTTTTCTCAACAGGTATATTGACTTCCTTGTTGATTTCTAGCTGTGCTTGGTCTTATATCAAAATGCTGTCTCTGAGCAGTGCTTGAGAGAAGCAATTTATCCATCTGCATCCTATTTCAGGCAGAGCCTTTGACTCAGGGAGTGAGACCCTTGACCTACTTGTGACTCACTTAAGCCCAGTAGGAGAGCAAAATTCGGGCCTCTGGTTCTATCATCAGCACTGACATTTCCTGGCAAAAGGAGATTTAAATTTAAATAGAATAAGGCTTCAACATCATCGTTCCATTATCTTCTCTTGGGTGGGTTAGTCCTGTGAGAGTACTGGTAAAGCAAGTAAAGTTTTAAAATGCACAATAAAATAACAGAGTCTATGAGACTCTGAAACAACCTTCCTTTTCATACCACAAAAAAATCAAACCCTTGCTAGGATTGCAGTGTCTACTCTTGGTCTCCTCCTTTGTTGAAATATATGGGGAAACTTCAGTTCCACAAATATTTATTACGTCCACTGTGAGCTAAGCACTTGAATATGAATACCACCTAAGGACAGAAAGTTGACTAAGGCCTATTACAGTGGAAGATGCAGATAAAGAGACAGATCATTTGAGTCCATGTGATAAGTACATGATTGGGGAAAATACAGAAAGAAATAGCTGATCCAGTGGGAGAGGTCTGCAGTAAAGACTCTTTAGGAAAGAGAGCCAAGGCACCCTAGAGGAAATACCCTGGGAGCTGACTCTGCAAAGGTGATGGGTAATTAGCCAGGTGAAAAAGGGGAAAATGCTCTGATAGAGAGAAAGCATGAACAAAGAGACAGCAAGGAAGGCAACAGAGGCTATACAGAAGATGTAAGGCTGAAGTGAGGAAGGCATGAGGGGCTGGGACTGAGGCCGGAAGATCCCTGGAAAGGGATTGGAGGTTTTATCCCATAGATGTCAGGAAATTGCTGAAGGGTTTTAGGCCAGAACATGATAAAGACAAATTGGTATTTTTGAGAAACTACTACAATATCTGGGTAGAAAATTTGGGCTTAAAAGTGATACAACTAGAGGTAAGGCAACTAGTTAGTGTCTGTTGTAGTTGTTCAGAAGAGGAGTGACTTGGGTTGGTACTTACACAGTGGCAGCGGGGATGGAGGGAACAGCTTTGAAAAACATGTAAGTGGCCTGTCTTGGTGTCTAGATGAACTTTAAGATTTTAGAGACTGTTTTTAAGAGGAAAGTTAGAAAGTAAAATTCTTTTTTCTTTTTTTTCTATGGGCACATTAGTTCTTTATTGCTGCTATAGCAAAGCACCACACACTTTGTGCCTTCAAAAGACGTGAACTTCTTATCTTACAGTTCTGGAGGTCAGAAGTCTGAAATCAGTTAGAAAGTAAAATCCTTAAGGACAAATTGTAGTAATTGTACTTATTACACCTGAAAATAACAATCCATGACATTTGGCAAGCACTAAAGCAAATAACCAGGAGTTAAGGTAAAGTAATGGGGGGAGGGAGTAAGGTGAGGAAAAAAAGATAAGGAAGTAAAATATTAAGAGTTTTTTAAAAGGAGTAAAAAAATGTACTCGAAGTAAGTTTATACCAGTGATATAAATATTATTTTTACTAGAATTAATTGTCGAAGAACTAACATAGAGTCTGTGTGCAAACTTGCTCCTTTTTTATGTGAAACTGTCTTGTGCCTGTTAGGAAACTGTACACAGGATAGTACTCAGTGCATGATCATTGATAGAAGACAAAATGGAGGGTAAAACAGGAAAGAGAAAAGCAGATTGAAGAGGTAAAAATATGTCCACAAGAAAACAGACTGAATAATAATAGGACTGCTTGAAGAAAGGTTTAAAGAAACATTTCTCAATAGTCAGGATTATAAGACACCAAAAAATGGCAGTAACTTCATTAAAGTGTTCAAAAGCTGGGATACTGGAGTCCTACAGCCTCGGTGGGGATCTTAACTCTACAGGTTAATAGCTGCATGAACTTGAGCCACTTCCTTAACTACTCTGAGCCTCAGAATCCCCACATGTAAAATGGAGGAAAATACTGAGTTAGTAACTACCTTATTAGGCTTGGTGGGGATTAAATGTTTTTGTACATATAAAGTGCTTAGAATAGTACCTGCTACAAAATAAGCATCATTTCATATTGGCTGTTTATTAATGTTATTGGAGCTGGAATTTGGTGAAGATGGTGGTACTTCCTGTTCTTATTTATTTATTTATTTATTTATTTTTTCTTATTAGTCATCCATTTTATCCACATCAGTGTATACATGTCAATCCCAATCTCCCAATTCGTCACACCACCGCCCCCAGCCCCCGCTGCTTTCCCCCCTAGGTGTCCATACGGTTTTTCTCTACTTCTGTGTCTCAATTTCTGCTCTGCAAACCAGTTCATCTGTACCATTTTTCTAGGTTCCACATATATGTGTTAATATACGATATTTGTTTTTCTCTTTCTAACTTACTTCACTCTGTATGACAGTCTCTAGATTCATCCACATCTCTACAAATGACCCAATTTCGTTCCTTTTTATGGCTGAGTAATATTCCATTCTATATATGTACCACATTTTCTTTATCTATTCGTCTGTCACTGGACATTTAGGTTGCTTCCATGACCTGGCTATTGTAAATAGTGCTGCAATGAATATTGGGTTTCATGTGTCTTTTTGAATGATGGTTTTCTCTCGGTATATGCACAGTAGTGGGGTTGCTGGGTCATATGGTAATTCTAGTTTTAGTTTTTTAAGGCACCTCCATACTGTTCTCCATAGTGGCTGTATCAATTTACATTCCCACCAACAGTGCAAGAGGGTTGCCTTTTCTCCACACCCTCTCCAGTATTTGTTGTTTGTACATTTTCTGGTGATGCCCATTCTAACGGGTGTGAGGTGATACCTCATTGTAGTTTTGATTTAAATTTCTCTAATGATTAGTGATATTAATCAACTTTTCATGTGCTTCTCGGCCATCTGTATGTCTTCTTGGGATAAATATCTATTTAAGTCTTGTGCACATTTTTGGAATATTGTTTTATTAATATTGAGCTGCATGAGCTGTTTATATATTTTGGAGATTAATCCTTTGCCCAATGATTCATTTACAGATATTTTCTCCCATTCTCAGGGTTGTCTTTTCATCTTGTTTATGGTTTCCTTTGCTGTGCAGAAGCTTTTAAGTTTCATTAGGTCCCATCTGTTTATTTCTTGTTTTATTTCCATTACTCTAGGAGGTGGGTCAAAAAGGATATTGCTGTGATTTATGTCAAAGAGTGTTCTTCCTATATTTTCCTCTAAGAGTTTTATAGTGCCCAATCTTACATTTAGGTCTCTAATCTAATTATGAGTCTCTAATTTTGAGGTTATTTTTGTGTATGGTGTAAGGGAGTGTTCTAATTTCATTCTTTTACATGTAGTTGTCCAATTTTCCCAGCCCCACTTATTGAGGAGACTGTCTCATCTCCATTGTATATCCTTGCCTCCTTTGTCATAGATTAGTTGACCATAGGTGTGTGGGTTTATCTCTGGGCTTTCTATTCTGTTCCATTGATCTATATTTCTGTTTTTGTGTCAGTACCATATTGTCTTGATTACTGTAGCTTTGGAGTATAGTCTGAAGTCAGGGAGTCTGATTCCTCCAGCTCCATTTTTTTCCCTCAGGACTGCTTTGGCTATTTGGGGTCTTTTGTGTCTCCATACAAACTTTAAGACTTTTTGTTCTAGTCCCATAAAAAATGCCATTGGTAATTTGACAGGGATTGCATTGAATCTGTAGATTGCTTTGAGTAGCATAGTCATTTTCACAATATTGATTCTTCCAATGCAAGAACATGGTGTATCTCTCCATCTGTTGGTATCATCTTTAATTTCTTTCATCAGTGTCTTATAGTTTTCTGCATACAGATCCTTTGTCTGCCTAGGTAGGCTTATTCCTAGGTATTTTATTCTTTTTGTTGCAATGGTAAATAGGAGTGTTTCCTTAATTTCTCTTTCAGATTTTTCATCATTAGTGTATAGGAATGCAAGAGATTTCTGTAAATTCATTGATTAGCTCTAGTAGTTTTCTTGTGGCATCTTTAGGATTTTCTAGGTATAGTATCATGTCATCTGCAAACAGTGACAGTTTTACTTCTTTTTTTCCAATTTGTATTCCTTTTATTTCTTTTTCTTCTCTCATTGCCATGGCTAGGACTTCCAAAACTATGTTGAATAATAGTAGTGGTGAAAGTGGGCAACTTTGTCTTCTTCCTGAGCTTAGAGGAAATGCTTTCAGTTTTTCACCATTGAGAGTGATGTTTGCTGTGGGTTTGTCATATATTGTCTTTATTAGGTTGAACTAGGTACCTATGATCCTTTTAATGTGTTGTTGGATTCTGTTTTTTAGTATTTTGTTGAGGATTTTGACATCTATATTCATCAGTGATATTGGCCTGTAATTTTCCTTTTTTGTAATATCTTTGTCTGATTTTGGTATCAGGGTGATGCTGGTCTCATAGAAAGAGTTTGGGAGTTTTACTTCCTCTGCAATATTTGGGAAGATATTGAGAAAGATAGGTTTTAGCTCTTCTCTAAATGTTTGATAGAATTCACCTGTGAAGCCATCTGATCCTGGACTTTTGTTTGTTGGAAAATTTTTAATCACAGTTTCAATTTCATTACTTGTGATTGGTCTGATCATATTTTCTATTTCTTCCTGGTTTAGTCTTGGAAGGTTATACCTTTCTAAGAATTTGTCCATTTCTTCCAGGTTGTCCATTTTATTGGCATAGAGTTGCTTATAGTAC
>NC_041221.1:62093493-62101660 GCF_002837175.3 Physeter macrocephalus
ATCTTTATGATTTCTTTCCTTCTGCTAACTTTGGGTTTTGTTTGTTCCTCTTTCCCTAGTTCCTTTAGATGTAAGGTTAGATTGTTTATTTGAGATTTTTCTTGTTTCTTGAGGTAGGCTTGTATAGCTATAAACTTCCCTCTTAGAACTGCTTTTGCTTCATCCCGTACGTTCTTGATCATCGTGTTTTCATTGTCATTTTTCTCTAGGTATTTTTTGATTTCTACTTTAATTTCTTCAGTGATCGCTTGGTTATTTAGTACACATTGTTTAGCCTCCATGTGGTTGTGTTTTTTACGTTTTTCACCCTGTAATTGATTTCTAATCTCATAGCATTGTGGTCAGAAAGGATGCCTGATATGATTTCAATTTTCTTAAATTTATTGATGCTTGATTTGTGATGCAAGATGTGATCTATCCTGGAGAATATTCCATGCCCACTTAAGAAGAAAGTGTAATCTGCTGTTTTTGGATGGAATATCCTATAAATATCAATTAAATCTCTGGTCTATTGTGTCATTTAAAACTTATGTTTCAGGGGGCTTCCCTGGTGGCGCGGTGGTTGGGAGTCCGCCTGCTGACGCAGGGTACGCGGGTTCGTGTCCCGGTCCAGGAGGATCCCGCATGCCGCGGAGTGGCTGGGCCTGTTAGCCATGGCCGCTGAGCCTGTGCGTCCGGAGCCTGTGCTCCGCAGCGGGAGAGGCCACAACGGTGGGAGGCCCGTGTACCGCAAAAAAAAAAACCAAAAAACAAAAAACTTATGTTTCCTTATTTATTTTCATTTTGGATGATCAGTCCATTTGTGTAAATGAGGCGTTGAAGTCGCTCACTATTATTGTGTTACTGTCGATTTCCTCTTTTATAGAGGTTAGCAGTTACCTTATGTATTGAGGTGCTCCTATGTTGGGTGCATATATATTTATAATTGTTATATCTTCTTCATGGATTGATCCCTTGATTGCTATGTAGTGCCCTTCCTTGTCTCTTGTAACATTCTTTATTTTAAAGTCTATTTTACCTAATATGAGTATTGCTACTCGGGCTTTCTTTTGATTTCCATTTACATGGAATATCTTTTTCCATCCCCTCACTTTCAGTCTGTATGTGTCCCTAAGTCTGAAGTGGGTCTCTTGAAGACAGCTTATATATGGGTCTTATTTTTGTATCCATTCAGCAAGCCTGTGTCTTTTCTTTGGAGCATTTAATCCATTCACGTTTAAGGTAATTATCGATATGTATGTTACTATGACAATTTTCTTAATTGTTTTGGGTTTGTTTTGGTAGGTCCTTTTCTTCTCTTGTGTTTCCCACTTAGAGAAGTTCCTTTAGCATTTGTTGTAGAGCTGGTTCGGTGGTGCTGAATTCTCTTAGCTTTTGCTTGTCTGTAAAACTTTTGATTTCTCTGTCCAATCTGAATGAGATCCTTGCCCGGTAGAGGTATCTTGGTTGTAGGTTCTTCCCTTTCATCACTTTAAGTATATCATGCCCCTCCCTTCTGGCTTGTTGAGTTTCTGCTGAGAAATCAGCTGTTGAAAACCTTATGGGAGTTCCCTTGTATGTTATTTGTTGTTTTTCCCTTGCTGCTTTCAATAATTTTTCTTTGTCTTTAAGTTTTGCCAGTTTGATTACTATGTGCCTCAGTGTGTTTCTCCTTGGGTTTATGCTGTATGGGACTCTCTGTGCTTCCTGGACTTAGGTGGCTATTTCCTTTCCCATGTTAGGGAAGTTTTCAACTATAATCTCTTCAAAGATTTTCTGGGGTCGTTTCTCTCTCTCTTCTCCTTCTGGGACCCTTATAATGTGAATGTTGTTGCATTTAATGTTGTCTCAGAGGTCTCTTAGGCTTTCTTCATTTATTTTCATTCTTTTTTCTTTATTCTGTTCCGCAGCGGTGAATTCCACCATTCTGTCTTCCAAATCACTTATCCGTTCTTCTGCTTCAGTTATTCTGCTATTGATTCCTTCTAGTGTAGTTTTCATTTCAGTTATTGTATCGTTCATCTCTGTTTTTCTGTTCTTTAATTCTTCTGGATCTTTGTTAAACATTTCTTGCATCTTCTTAATCCATTCATTTTCTGAGGTCCTGGATCATCTTCACTATCATTATTCTGAATTCTTTTTCTTTAAGATTGCGTATCTCCATTTCATTTCGTTGTTTGTCTGGGGTTTTATCTTGTTCCTTCATCTGGTACATAGCCCTCTGCCATTTCATCTTGTCTACCTTTCCGTGTATGTGGTTTTTGTTCCACAGACTGCAGGATTGGAGTTCTTCTTGCTTCTGTTTGTTCTTGTGTATTGTTTGTTGGGGTCGTTGGAGGGGATGGAAACAGTTTCCAGTTTTTGTTTCGGACCAAGTCAATGATTTTGAGGACCTTATCATTCTAAGGAATTGATTTATAGGCAGTCACCTGACAGTCTTACCCATCACCTCCAGTCAAAATGTGCAGGTATTTTGAAGTGACAGTCAGTCACCCAGGAATGTCGTTTGCTCACAGCCAAGTCCATGAAGCAAGAAAGGCTACCTGTTCCTCCATAGGAAATGTACTTCCTTCCTAGTCATTTTACAACTACAGCCACAGGACAGAGAAGGTTTGGGATCCATGGTCTGTAGGTGCCTTAGTTTTCTGAAAGACATTGTGGTTGTTCTCTAAACAATTAATCAAAATGCAATCATGGTAGATTTGTTGAATTGGTTTTAGCCGAATTTAGCTCAGTATTAAGAAAAGATGATCATTTTTGGCAGCTGCAGACAAAGTACAAAATATTAGGACATACAAGACTAATTTGAATTCCATTGCATGGAATCTGCAAATTATCATTTGCCTTTGAAATGAGCTACTGGCTGAGCCCTTTGAAATGGCTGCCAGACACATGCAAAATGACCCAATTCAAAGGGATTATTTCTGTACCAAAAGATCTAAGGCATAAGTGTTTGCTTTAGTGAGTATAATTGTGTTCGGTGAAGCAATGACGGGGAAGAAATGCAGCCATTTTGCAGGGAAATTATGCCTTCTGTTTCTTGGGCTCTTTTAAACACAGGAAAAACAAGCGAAATCACATTTCTAAACTGCAATTTGTCTTAACTGGTGCATACTTCAATTAATGCAACTAGAGGTACACCTTAGAAAAATAAGGTTTTAACGAAAAACCAGCTGCTTGTTTTGGCACCAGATGTCACCAAAGGTGCTGATTGAAGAAACTCTTTTACCTATTGACTGCACTCTTCTCTCTTCCGACATACTTACCAACTGTGATGCTTTCAGCTTCTAAAAGCCAAAGAGGTCCCTAGTTAACTGTAAAAAGTGATATCCTTCTACATTCCACTAAAGTTTTAGGGTATGTGTGCATGTGTGGTTTGATTTGTACATGGTTTAAAGTAACATTATGGAGGATACCTTCTTTCAATATGACTCTTCTCTTTTGGATAGGGAGGCTATCACAGGGCAGAAAAAGAGAAACTCAGAAGTGTATATCTGTGTCTGTATGCGTTTGTGTGTGTGTATCATTTGCTCCTAATAATATGTTAGGCACTCTGACAGACTATCACAACAAGGGCATTTTATATAATTAAAATATCTCCCAGCACTTGTATCAGAATGTTATTTTTTTTCAGCCAACAACCAAAAATTTCCCCTCTATCAGGGCTCATCTCTCTCCTTCACCTGTCTGTCCCCTCCAACTCTCCTCTACCAGCACTCCTAATTCGCTCATCCTATTTCTACATCCTTTTTTCAGTGTTCCTTAAACAGGTATGGTTTAAAAAGCATTTGCTAATCTAATGTTATAAATCTTTCCAAAGTCCTAGCAATCAATAATATTTACTGAGATGCACATTGTGTCCAACACTTCTCTGTGTTTTCAGGAGTAATCCTGGTGCTCAAGGTGTTCACACACTGGGGAGAAAATGCAACGTATCTTGAATCACAAAATCTGAGAGTTGAAAGAAGCTGAGAAGCTATCTGATCAGCCTTGCTCCTCCAAGGAGGTATTCTCTCTGCCACATGTGATAAACTGTCACTGACCCAGGCTCTTGGGCTTCCTAGGATGGGGAATTCACTGCCATTGACAGATCTAGTTAGCACACATTTCTCCCAAATAATGGGATGACATTGGATTTCTTATGCCTTTTCCTATTGGCCCTAATTATGCTAAGCTGATTCTTCTTCCACACATTAGCTTTTCAAATACTGAAAATTTCTAATATTATCAGAGGTATATCTTAGACTATTTCTTCTCACTTCATATACTTTCCCTGAACAGTCTAGGTTATCCTGTGTTTTTTAAATTCTCAATATCAGGATAACTCCTAAATGTTTATCCCCAGCTCAATTCTCTCTTGAACATCAGATCTGAGTGTCCATTTGTTTACTACCTCTAGGTCTTGCACTGCCTTCATTATCTCCCTCTGGCCCCAAACCTGTCTCCTCCTGGGTCCCTCTGTTAGTGTCACCTTCACCTACCTAGTTGCTCAAACCTCGGAGTCATCTTTGGTTCCCCATTCCCTCCCCCTCCCATGCTAGAAACAGAAAGAGCCATTAAGGATTTTTAAATACTGAAGTGACATAACAAAACGAATTTTTTAAAGAAAAAATGATCTGCAGTAAATAATATATCAAACAGATTAGAGATGGATGGATTTCATGTAAGGAGAGCAGAAAGGAAGCAGGTTTTGCAAGCAGTAATATAGAGGTGAATGGATGAGTGTTTGGACAAGAAATTCGGAATAAAAGCAGCAAGAGACAGATTAGAAGACATTATAAAGAAAGAAACCCTATGACAATTCATACATGGGTATAATATAAAAGAATGATATAAACTAAATCTGACTGGCTTCAAAACAGAGCCAAGAGACCGTAGTGTGGGCAAAGCATGTCTGCACATGGCCGCCTCTACCATCTTGAATTGCATTGTCAGGTACAGCCGTTGAGCACGAGGAACTCTGGTCTGAAGCATTGGAGGTGAGGCCTCTGCACGTGGCACCCTATGAGCAAGTGAAACTAGACGAAGCACTGAGGAAAGAAAAAAGCTGCCCCGGGTCTCCCCAGGAGACCCTCCAAGACCAGCAGGTGCACATGTGACTTGTGGCCAGCATTTTGGAAAGCAAAGGTCTGGAGAGCAAGAGAGGAACAGGAAGACTACCCAGATTAAGAAAACAACAACTGATGGTGGACCAAGATGGCAGAGTAGAAGGACGTGTGGTCACCCCCTCTTGCAAGAACACCAGAATCACAACTAGCTGCTGGACAATCATTGACAGGAAGACACTGGAACTCACCAAAAAAGATACCCCACATCCAAAGACAAAGGAGAAGCCACAATGAGACAGTAGGAGGGGTGCAATCACAGTAAAATCAAATCGCATAACTGCTGGGTGGGTGATTCACAGACTTGAGACCACTTATACCACAGAAGTCCACCCACTGGAGTGAAGGTTCTGAGCCCCATATCAGGTTTTTGAACCTGGGAGTCCAGCAACAGGAGGATGAAATCCTAGAGAATCAGACTTTCAAGGCTAGTGGAATTTCATTGCAGGACTTCGACAGGACAGGGGGAAACAGAGACTCCACTCTTGCAGGGCACACACAAAGTAGTGTGTGCATTGCGACCCAGGGGAAGGAGCACTGATCACAGGGACTGAACCAGACCTACCTGCTAGTGTTGGAGGGTCTCCTACAGAGGCGGAGGGTGGCTGTGGCTCATCATGAGGACAAGGAAACTGGCAGCAGAGGTTCTGGGAAGTACTCCTTGGCGTGAGCCCTCCGAGTTTGACATTAGCCCCACCAAAGAGCCCAGGTAGGCTCCAGTGTTGGGTTGCCTCAGGCCAAACAACCAACATGGAGGGAATCCAGCCCCACCCATCAGCAGTCAAGTGGATTAAAGTTTTACTGAGCTCTGCCCACCAGAGCAACAGTCAGCTCTACCCACCACCACTCCCTCCCATCAGGAAACCTGCACAAGCCTCTTAGATAGCCTCATAGATAAAACCCCAGACAAACAACGAAATGAAATGGAGATACGCAATCTTAAAGAAAAAGAATTCAGAATAATGATAGTGAAGATGATCCAGGACCTCAGAAAATGAATGGATTAAGAAGATGCAAGAAATGTTTAACAAAGATCCAGAAGAATTAAAGAACAGAAAAACAGAGATGAACGATACAATAACTGAAATGAAAACTACACTAGAAGGAATCAATAGCAGAATAACTGAAGCAGAAGAACGGATAAGTGATTTGGAAGACAGAATGGTGGAATTCACCGCTGCGGAACAGAATAAAGAAAAAAGAATGAAAATAAATGAAGAAAGCCTAAGAGACCTCTGAGACAACATTAAATGCAACAACATTCACATTATAAGGGTCCCAGAAGGAGAAGAGAGAGAGAAACGACCCCAGAAAATCTTTGAAGAGATTATAGTTGAAAACTTCCCTAACATGGGAAAGGAAATAGCCACCTAAGTCCAGGAAGCACAGAGAGTCCCATACAGCATAAACCCAAGGAGAAACACACTGAGGCACATAGTAATCAAACTGGCAAAACTTAAAGACAAAGAAAAATTATTGAAAGCAGCAAGGGAAAAACAACAAATAACATACAAGGGAACTCCCATAAGGTTTTCAACAGCTGATTTCTCAGCAGAAACTCAACAAGCCAGAAGGGAGGGGCATGATATACTTAAAGTGATGAAAGGGAAGAACCTACAACCAAGATACCTCTACCGGGCAAGGATCTCATTCAGATTGGACAGAGAAATCAAAAGTTTTACAGACAAGCAAAAGCTAAGAGAATTCAGCACCACCGAACCAGCTCTACAACAAATGCTAAAGGAACTTCTCTAAGTGGGAAACACAAGAGAAGAAAAGGACCTACCAAAACAAACCCAAAACAATTAAGAAAATTGTCATAGTAACATACATATCGATAATTACCTTAAACGTGAATGGATTAAATGCTCCAAAGAAAAGACAAAGGCTTGCTGAATGGATACAAAAATAAGACCCATATATATGCTGTCTTCAAGAAACCCACTTCAGGGGCTTCCCTGGTGGCGCAGCGGTTGAGAGTCCACCTGCCGATACAGGGGACACGGGTTCGTGCCTCGGTCCAGGAGGATCCCACATGCTGCTGAGCGGCTGGGCCTGTGAGCCATGGCCACTGGGCCTGCGCGTCTGGAGCCTGTACTCTGCAGCAGGAGAGGCCACAATGGTGAGAGGGCCGCGTACCGCAAAAAGAAAAAAAAAAATAGAAACTCAGACCTAGGGTCACATACAGTCTGAAAGTGAGTGGATGGGAAAAGATATTCCATGCAAATGGAAATCAAAAGAAAGCTTGAGCAGCAATACTCATATCAGGTAAAATAGACTTTAAAATAAAGAATGTTACAACAGACAAGGAAGGGCACTACATAACGATCAAGGGATCAATCCACGAAGAAGATGTAACAATTATAAATATATATGCACCCAACATAGGAACACCTCAATACATAAGGCAACTGCTAACTGCTATAAAAGAGGAAATTGACAATAACACAATAATAGTGGGGGACCTTATACCTCATTTTCACCAATGGGCAGATCATCCAAAATGAAAATAAATAAGGAAACATAAGCTTTAAATGACACAATAGACCAGATAGATTTATTTGATATTTATAGAACATTCCATCCAAAAACAGCAGATTACAATTGCTTCTCAAGTGTGCACAGAACATTCTCCAGGGTAGATCACATCTTGGGTCACAAATCAAGCCTCAGTAAATTTAAGAAAATTGAAATCATATCAAGCATCCTCTCTGACAACAACGCTATTAGATTAGAAATGAATTACAGTGAAAAAAACTTTAAAAACACAAACACATGGAAGCTAAACAATACGTTACTAAATAACCAAGAAATCAAAGTGGAAATCAAAAAATACCCAGAGACAAATGACAATGAAAACACGATGATCAAGAACCTATGGGATGCAGCAAAAGCAGTTCTAAGAGGGAAGTTTATAGCTATACAAGCCTACCTCAAGAAACAAGAAAAATCTCAAATAAACAATCTAACCTTACACCTTAAGGAACTAGGGAAAGAGGAACAAACAAAACCCAAAGTTAGCAGAAGGAAAGAAATCATAAAGATCAGAGCAGAAATAAATGAAATAGAAACAAAGAAAACAA
>NC_041221.1:62101882-62111150 GCF_002837175.3 Physeter macrocephalus
GTAATGAAATTTAAACTGTGATTAAAAATCTTCCAACAAACAAAAGTCCAGGATCAGATGGCTTCACAGGTGAATTCTATCAAACATTTAGAGAAGAGCTAACACCTATCTTTCTTAAACTCTTCCCAAAAATTGCAGAGGAATGAACATTTCCAAACTCATTCTATGAGACCACCATCACCCTGATACCAAAATCAGACAAAAAAAAAATTACAGGGCAATATCACTGATGAATATAGATTCAAAAATCCTCAACAAAATAGTAGCAAATAGAATCCAACAACACATTAAAAGGATCATACACCCTGATCAACTGGGATTTATCCCAGGCATGCAAGGATTCTTCAATATATGCAAATCAATCAATGTGATACACCATATTAACAAACTGAAGAATAAAAACCATATGATTTTCTCAATAGATGCAGAAAAAGCTTTCAACAAAATTCAACACCCATTTATGATAAAAACTCCGCAAAGTGGGCATAGAGGGAGCCTACCTCAACATAGTAAAGGCCATATATGACAAACCCACAGCAAACATCATTCTCAATGGTGAAAAACTGAAAGTATTTCCTCTAAGATCAGGAATAAGACAAGGATGTCCACTCTCACCGCTATTATTCACCATAGTTTTGGAAGTCCTAGCCATGGCAATCAGAGAAGAAAAAGAAATAAATGAATACAAATCAGAAAAGAAGTAAAACTGTCACTGTTTGCAGATGACATGATACTGTACATAGAGAATCCTAAAGATCCACCAAAAAATTACTAGAGCGAATCAATGAATTTGGTAGAGTTGCAGGATACAAAATTAATGCACAGAAATCTCTTGCATTCCTATACACTAATGATGAAAACTCTGAAAGAAAAATTAAGGAAACATCCCCATTACCATTGCAACAAAAAGAATAAAATACCTAGGAATAAACCTACCTAGGCAGACAAAGGACCTTTATGCAGAAAACTATAAGACACTGAAGAAAGAAATTAAAGATGATACCAACAGATGGAGAGATATACCATGTTCTTGCATTGGAAGAATCAATATTGTGAAAATGACTATACTACCCCAAACAATCTACACATTTAATGCAATCCCTATCAAATTACCAATGGCATTTTTATGGAAATAGAACAAAAAATCTTAATATTTGTATGCAGACACAAAAGACCTCGAATAGCCAAAGCAGTCTTGAGGGGAAAAAATGGAGCTGGAGGAATCAGGCTCCCTGACTTCAGACTATACTACAGAGCTACAGTAATCAAGACAATATGGTACTTGCACAAAAACAGAAACATAGATCAATTGAACAAGTTAGAAAGCCCAGAGGTAAACCCATGCACCTATGGTCAACTAATCTATGACAAAGGAGGCAAGGATATACAACGGAGAAAAGACAGTCTCTTCAATAACTGGTGCTGGGAAAACTGGACAGCAACATGTAAAAGAATGAAATTAGAACACTCCCTAACACCATACACGAAAATAAATTCAAAATTGATTAAAGATCTAAATATAAGACCAGACACTATAAAACTCTTAGAGGAAAACATAGGAAGAATACTCTTTGACATAAATCACAGCAAATTCTTTTTTGATCTACCTCCTAGAGTAATGGAGATTAAAACAAAAATAAACAAATGGGACCTAATGAAACTTAACAGCTTTTTCACAGCAAAGGAAACCATAAACAAGATGAAAAGACAACCCTCAGAATGGCAGAAAATATTTGCAAACGAATCAAAGGACAAAGGATTAATCTCCAAAATATATAAACAGCGCATGCAGCCCAATATTAAAAAAAAAAACAACCCAATCCAAAAATGGACAGAAGACCTAAGTAGACATTTCTCCAAAGAAGATATACAGATTGCCGACAACCACATGAAAGGATGCTCAACATCACTAATTATTAGAGAAATGCAAATCAAAACTACAGTGAGGTATCACCTCACATCAGTTAGAATGGGCTTCATCAGAAAATCTACAAACATCACATGCTGGAGAGGATGTGGAGAAAAGGGAACCCTCTCTCACTGTTGGCGGGAATGTAAATTGATACAGCCACTATGGAGAACAGTATGGAGGTTCCTTAAAAAACTAAACATAGAATTACCATATGACCCAGCAATCCCAGTACTGTGCATATACCCAGAGAAAACTATCATTCAAAAAGACA
This sequence comes from Physeter macrocephalus, assembly GCF_002837175.3. Classification (NCBI taxonomy): domain Eukaryota; kingdom Metazoa; phylum Chordata; class Mammalia; order Artiodactyla; family Physeteridae; genus Physeter; species Physeter macrocephalus. The sequence continues at coordinate 62,104,066 of NC_041221.1, forward strand.
CATGCACCCCAATGTTCATTGCAACACTATTTACAATAACCAGGTCATGGAACAACCTAAATGCCCATCGACAGACAAATAGATAAAGAAGATGTGGTACATATATACAATGGAATATTACTCAGCCATAAAAATGAACGAAATTGGGTCATTTGTTGATTTGTGGATGAATCTAGACGCTGTCATACAGAGTGAAGTAAGTCAGAAAGAGAAAAACAAATATCGTATATTAACGCATATATGTGGAACCTAGAAAAATGGTACATATGAACCGGTTTGCCGGACAGTAATTGAGACACAGATATAGAGAGCAAACGTATGGACACCAAGGGGGGAAAGCCGTGGGGGGATGGAGGTGGTGGTGTGATGAATTGGGAGATTGGGATTGACATGTGTACACTAATGTGGATAAAATTCATGACTAATAAGAATCTGCTGTATAAAAAAATAAATAAAATAAAATTCAAAAATTCAAAAAAAAAAAAAAGCCTGAATCATCTCCTTGAAATCTTATCATTAGCCATTTAACATCTCTCTTCTTCTGTAAAGAACAGTCATTCACAATCAATAACTTTAAAATTCTCTTTCCATGCTCTGCTTCTAATTCTCCTCGGTATGGGAGATGTGAGAAACAGGAGTTGTATTTTTATTCTCATTTTTTGAGATCTACACCAGATTATTTGCTATAGTGAGTGACTGGTGAGAATCCCAGGCTAGTTTATGGGATATGAGCTTCAGGGATACTAATATCTCACTTTGAAGATAATTTCATATGCAAATAATTCTCATGGGTAGGAAATTCTATCACATATTTGAACAGTAGCTTTCATGACACTGAATAATTATTATGAACAAACAGTGTTGTTTAACTTTAGGTGGGGTAATAATGATGATCCCTAATAGATGCACGTTATTTAGCTGAATTATATGAGGAAACTAATTGCTGAGAATATTTTACAAGCTCAGAATAATAGAGCTCAGTTTTGTTGTCAGCTGGTATTGACAAGACAGGTACCAACTGGATATTTTAATTGTTGGTTTAGCCTCATGAGAAATAGGATACTGAAATGTAGTTAAGACATGTTGGTCAAAACCTTTCTTCCCTCTTTGATGAGCTGGGATTTGGCTTATTCTAATATTACATGTTTCATGCCTTGAAACCTGAAAGTTCAGTATAGAATAAAAAGGATGTAGTAATAGAGAAATCATAGAGGTCAAACCTATTGGACATTTCAGGATTCTACATCTTTTAAGGTAAATTATTTTAGCAACTAACTCTAACATAAAAACAAGAAAGGATCCAGAAGTCAATAATCTGATTTTTTTATTGAGCATATCCTATAAACCTATCATGGGGCTAAATGCTATGTGACATGTGACATTTGAGTAGTGCTCCAAAAAACTTGCATGGGAATTATTTTATTTGATCCTCATGAAAATTCTACAAAGTAGTTAAAGCAAGTAACATTAGAAATCATACATGGATAAACTGAAGTTCAAAGAGCCCTGTAACCTGCCCAAGACTATGGAGTCAGTAAGCAGTGGTATAAGGACTCCAACTAGATATTCTGTGCTTTTCCCTGAAGAACATATTACTTCCTAAGGCAAGCCAAGATTAACCCTCAACAAAATAAGTTCATATGTTAGTTTAGTTTTTCAGACTGACACAGGAAGGAGTAAGTCAGAGAAAGACAAATACTGTATGATATCACTTATATGTGGCACCTAAAATATGTTACAAATGAACTTATTTACAAAACAGGAAGTGACTCACAGACATAGGAAACAAACTTATATTTACAAAAGGGAACGATGGTGGCGGGGGGGATAACTTAGGAGTTTGGGATTAACAGAGACACACTACCATATATAAAATAGATAACCTAGCAAAGACCCTACTGTTATCGCACAGGGAACTATATTCAATATTTTGTAATAACCTGTAATGAAAAAGAATATGAAAAAGAATATTTATATATATGTAATCACTTTCACTTTGCTGGGCACTTGAAACTAACACGACATTGTAAATCAACCATACCATACTTCAATAAAAATTAAAAATGATTGAGGCACAGGAAATAGAAGAAAAAGAAAAAAAACAAATCAAGGCCAAATATTGTTGGTTATGGGATCATTTTAATGCAGTGTTTCTGGTTCAGGTTTGGCTCCAAAACTTACATTATTTATTCTACAGCACTCTGATCAAACCTAGAGTCATAATCTCCAGTCCTACTTCATCTTATTCACATCACTCAATATCCAACCATATTTTGGTGTGTCTGTGGTATTCTCCCCGACAGACTCTGACATCATTATGGAAGGGGTGGCTAAGTGACTTCTCTAAGGTCACACAGCTGAACATAGCTGCACAAGGATTTGAAGCAAAGCTGACAGAATACAAAACCCATACTCTTAAACACTATGCTGGACTATCTTTTATATGATAATCAGTAACCAAGCGAGTATGCATGTGATTTGCATATATACTTAACAAAAGATGAAGGGCTGTGACTCTCCTTACAGATTCCTGTTTTAAAAATAAATTAATCTTTACTGGCTTCTGTAATACAAATTGAGTAAATATATTCAGCCAACCTTAATTCTCAATTGATAAATGAACTCATATACAAATATATGATGTCCTTTCTACATTTACCTTGTTGTGAAGATTATGCCCACTGTTTGCCTTTTAAAAATTATTTTTAACAACTTTATTGGAGTATAATTGCTTTACAATGTTGTGTTAGTTTCTGCTGTATAACAAAGTGAATCAGCTATATGTACACATATATCCCCATATCCCCTCCCTCTTGCGCCTCCCTCCCACCCTCCCTAACTCACCCATCTAGGTCATCGCAAAGCACCGAGCTGATCTCCCTGTGATATGCAGCTGCTTCCCACTAGCTATCTATTTTACAATTATTTTTTAAATACCTTAAAAAGTTATATTCATTATCCACCTTAAGAAGTAATTGAGATTGAGTCAATTTAGAAAGAGGAAAACAAAATAGAACAAAACACCAAAATAGGATAAAATAAATAAAAGCTAAGAAATTAAAAGCATATTTGTTCAGCTGTCCTTTAAACCTCTATAGACACTTAAGCAAATGTGGGTTTATTTTTCTCACTTTCTAGAACAGGTCTAGAAGTAGGTAGTCCCAGGCTTTTACAGAATTATGGAATGTCATCAGGCATCTGTTATCTTTCCATTCTGTCATCCTCAGTGTGTGACTTTCGTCTTCATGTTCACAAGATAGCTGCTGCACTCCTAGTCATCACATACGCATTCCAGGCAAAGGGCAAAAGGCAAAAGTTAGGATGCCAAGTTAATCTGTCCCTTTTAAAACACCCAAAGATTCCTAGCAATTTTCTACTTATGACACATTTGTCAGAACTGTATACCCACAGCACCTCCACTTACAAAGGAATTTAGAAAATTTAGTTGTGGCTTTGGTGAACAAAATTAAGAGCTATCATTCAGAAAGATAGAATGGATATGAAGGAGACAAGCCTCATTAACTACCATGGAAAGACATTAACAAAATTGTCATTATTCACAGACAATATATTTGTGAAATAAAAAACTAAAATAACCCATAGAGAAACTACTAGAACTAAAAATGCTATGTATATAGTTTTGAATTCCTACATACAAATGACAATTAGAAAATATATTTTAAAATATCTACAATAGTAACAAAATGCATTTTATGCCTAGGAATAAATAAATCCAAAAAAAGATGTAAGAGCTTATGGAAAAACATGTAAAACTTTATTTAAAAACATAAACAAATACCCATATAAATGGAAAATTATATCATGTTCATGAATGTACATGAATATTATCAACATAGTAATTCATTCCAAGTTAGTCTATAAATACAAAACAACAACATATTTTTGTAGAGCAGTGTTTTACAATGCTATTTTCTGCTGAAGCCGATCATAAAATTCACAATGAGTTGTATGATGTCTTTTCTTTTACAAATCTTATTAATTTTAATGGAGTCAATCATCATTCTTTTCATCTATGGTTTGTGATTTCTATAACTTTTAATATATTCTTTCCTACCCTGAGGTTATAAAGATAGTGTCTATGTATCTTTTTAGGAGAACTTCCTTTTTTCTCTTTCAATATAAATGGTGACTTCCTGGAACTTGGTGAACAAGTTCTAGGTTACAAGATGGAATTTTACAGAGCACATTGATGGGACACATCTGCTAAATGCTCTTCTGGACCTTGTAAGGAGTAGAGTAAAATACCTATATCTACACTTTGGTTCTCATGCAGGCCATCTGCTTAGTTGAGGCAGCCAACATCAATCTATGCCAGAACAGCAGGAGAACATCATGTTATATTTTTGTCATTAGACAGGAAGCTCACAGGCACACTTTGAAAGTGCTTCCATACTCCTCCAATTCTCCTTTGGATCTCTATTTTCCCCATAAAGTATTCCTGAACTGGGACTACACTATATCAGTTTCCATTTTAATTTTTAACAAATATTTCCTTTCTCCTTAGGCTCCGCAAACAGTGCTTTTCTAATCCCTTAATACTTCTCTCAGCCTCAAGTTTTAGTCCTCTTCTTAAATAATTGTTTCTTTTCCTGAACAGCTAAAATTACGTATTATAATTAATTATATTTATTTGTTTGTTTTTTTGATCGCTTAACTCTTCCCTTCTTGACTTCTGTTCCCAGAACCTACTCACTCACACTGCTTCCTCCATCCCAGTCTTCCCAGGTCTCTCAGCCTCCACCTCTCTTGTCAGAATGCACCAAGCCTGTCCTCCACCACCCCCATCTGATCACTTAGCTAAGCTAGCCTGGTAAACCAGTCTTCAGTGATGAGTTATGCAAGGTAGGATGGGCTTCTGTCTTACTCCTCTTTCTTCCTATGTTTTCATTTTAAATGGAATTTTAATCAGTCCTATCAACTGAAAAAAAATGCACTACCGAAAAGTTGAGAGTTATGTTTTATTCAGTGGAAAAACTGAGGACTTAAGCCTAGGACACACGAGCCAGAATATACAGTTTTTGCAACAAAGGCCAGGTATTCAGAACATCAAAAGATTACTGTTAATTAAAAACAACCAGATATCTCAAGGAATTGAGCCCTTTTCTATGTATGGGAAGATGCAAGAGTCTGGGATTACAGAAATCATCCCTTTGATATGCACCTCAGCTGTTTGGGGCCAGTATCCTGTGCTTCTCATCCTGAGTCTCCTCCGGGTGCACCATCCGGGGGCAGTTGTAATGTCTTGATGGCTGCAACGTCCTTTGTTTACTGATATGGCAGGTGGCATTCTTAGTTCACAGTCCTAATACAAAAAACTAACCTTCATGTGGATTAGGAGGATAAACTGCCCCCTTCAAAGGAGTTGTAGAAAACACTAGGTGGATCTAAAGAGTCATTGTGCTTATTTCTGTCACTGACAGGCAAATGAGGGGGCCAGTTGCTCAAACAGACTTCATTTATGCCCCTGAAGACTCCTCCTTTAGACTCTATCTACTTTAAGCACAGGGAGCTGGGGATACAAGGTGCTGCTCTAGCCCCAAGAAAAGTATAATGGTAGTAAAATTGAAACCACAAGGGAAGATAGAACAAAGACACATGCCTAGAGGAATTATACAGAAGTCTGGGGAAGAGATTTGAGATAATCAACATGGTTTTATGCTCTGGATGACTATGGATATAAAAGAGATCACCCAGGTAGCACGTGTGGAGTGAGAAGGGAAGAGCCTCAGGCTGGAATTCTGGAAAATATCTATATGTGAGGATCAGGCCAGGGAAGAGTACGTTGCAGAAGACGTGTACAGAGAGGTGGGAAGAGAACTGGGAATAATGCCACCAGCACCATCCCCTACCATTTACTGGTATTTTCTATGTGCCAGAACTATGTTAATTTTTTCACATGCATTTTTTTATCCTAATCATCACAACAACCCCATGTGGTAGAGATTATTATTATTATTATCTCCAAATCACAGACAAGATTTAAAAATGAGTAGGTAATGTGCCTAAGCCACAGAACTTGGAACTGTCCTGTTGGGGTTCTGTGGCAGAATAAACCACTGGCACCACACCTGCTTGACTCCCAGTATCTACACCCCTGGCCACATGACTTTGTAGTCCTTCCCACTGGAAGCAGAGTGTACCTCCCTACCCCTCAACTTTGGACTCAGCCATTTGAGTTTTATAGTCAAAGGAATGTGGGCAGTCATGACAGTGTACCTGTTCCAACCTAGGACTTCAGAGTCATGCCATGCTTCCACTTGCTCTCTTGGGTTTATGGCATCACTCCCAGCCTGCAAGTTTTCTCAGTTTGCCTCCTAGAATGATTATACAAGGAGCGTAACTGAGTTTTATCTGCAACTAGGTGGACCAGTAGCTTGAGGTACCCTCACCTAGCAAACCTAATCTAGATCAGCAGACCCCCAGCTGATGCATAGACACAGGACCAAATCAGCTGAGATCTGCAGAGCCAGCCCAGCTAACATGAGAAACAAATGCTTATCATTGTAATCCATCAAGAGTCTATGGTTGAGAAAAACAAGATCCAGCCTCATCCACCAGAACACAAACATCAGTCCCCTCCACCAGGAAGCCTACACAACCCACTGAACTGACCTTAGCCACTGGGGACAGACACCAAAAACAATGGGAACTATGAACCTGCAGCCTGTGAAAAGGAGACCCCAAACACAGTAAGTTAAACAAAATGAGAAGACAGAGAGACACACAGCAGATGAAGGAGCAAGGTAAAAACCCATTAGACCAAACAAATGAAGAGGAAATAGGCAGCCTACCTGAAAAAGAATTCAGAGTAATGATAGTACAGATGATCCAAAGTCTTGGAAAATGAATGGAGAAAATACAAGAAACGTTTAACAAGGACGTAGAAGAACTAAAGAGCAAACAAACAATGATGAACAGCACAATAAATGAAATTAAAAATTTATAGAAGGAAACAATAGCAGAATAACTGAGGCGGAAGAACGGATAAGTGACCTGGAAGATAAAATAGTGGAAATAACTACCGCAGAGCAGAATAAAGAAAAATGAATGAAAAGAATTGAGGA
>NC_041221.1:62113030-62180556 GCF_002837175.3 Physeter macrocephalus
AATAACTGAGGCGGAAGAACGGATAAGTGACCTGGAAGATAAAATAGTGGAAATAACTACCGCAGAGCAGAATAAAGAAAAATGAATGAAAAGAATTGAGGACAGTCTCAGAGACCTCTGGGACAACATTAAATGCACCAACATTCAAATCATAGGGGTCCCAGAAGAAGAAGAGAAAAAGGAAGGGAATGAGAAAATATTTGAAGAGATTACAGTTGAAAACTTCCCTAATATGGGAAAGGAAATAGTCAATCAAGTCCAGGAAGCACCGAAAGTCCCATACAAGATAAATCCGAGGAGAAACATGCAAGACACATATTAATCAAGCTATCAAAAATTAAATACAAAGAAAAAATATTAAAAGCAGCAAGGGAAATGAAAAGAACACAGCAATACTAAATCTATTCTAAAAGAAATATTAAAAGGTCTTCTCTAAACAGAAAATAAGCAAGAATCTATAGGAAAGAGAAAATCACAATTGGAAAATAAACCACTTAAATAAGCCCATACACAGATTTTTAAAAATCAAAACACTTTTGGGAAAAGCATGATAACCACAATGAACAACGAAAGGATAAACAAGAAGATGCAAAAGAGGACATCAAAATCATAAAATATTGGGGAGTAGAGTAAGAAAATGTAGAGTTCTTTTTTTATTAGAATTTGTTTGAGCCTATATGATTATCACTCTAAAACAGGTAGATATAGGAAGGGGTTATACTCGAAAAACAGGGTGACCACAAATCAAAAACACACAATAGATTCACTAAAACCAAAAAGAAAAAAACACAAGCATAAAATAAAAGGAAATTATCAAACTACAAAAAGATAAAGAAAGGAACAGAGAAGAAACACACAATCAACTGGAAAACAAGGTTTAAAAGAGCAATAAATTCATATATATCTATCAATAATTACCTTAAATGTCAATGGACTAAATGCTCCAGTCAAGAGACATAGAGTGGCAGATTGGATTAAAAAACAAGAGCCTATAATATGCTGTCTACAAGAGACACACTTCAGACCAAGGGACACATACAGACTGAAAGTGAGGGGATGGAAAAAGATATTCCATGCAAATGGAAATCAAAAGAAAGCTGGAGTAGCAATTCTCATATCAGACAAAAGAGACTTTAAAATAAAGACTATTACAAGAGACAAAGAAGGACACTACATAATGATCAAGGAATCAATACAAGAAGAAGATATAAACATTGTAAATATTTATGCACCCAACATACAAGCACCTCAAAACATAAGGCAAATGCTAACAGCCATAAAAGGGGAAATCTACAGTAACACAATCATAGTAGGGGATTTTAACACTCCACTTTCACCAATGGAGAGATCACCCAAAATGAAAATACATAAGGAAACACAAGCTTTAAATGATTCATTAAACAAGATGGACTTAATTGATATTTAAAGGACATTCCATCCAAAAACAACAGAATACACTTTCTTCTCAAGTGCCCACGGAACATTCTCCAGGATAGATCATATCTTGGGTCACAAATTAAGCCTTGGTAAATTTAAGAAAATTGAAATCATATCAAGTATCTTTTCCAACCACAATGCTATGAGACTATATATCAATTACAGGGAAAAAAAAAACTCTAAAAAATACAGACACATGGAGGCTAAACAATACACTACTAAATAACCAAGAAATCACTGAAGAAATGAAAAAGGAAATAAAAAAATACCTAGAAACATATGACAAGGAAAACACGATGCCCCAAAACCTATGGGATGCAGCAAAAGCAATTCTAAGAGGGAAGGTTATAGTAATACAATCCTACCTCAAGAAACAAGAAACATCTCAAATTAACAACCTAACCTTACACCTAAAGCACTTAGAGAAAGAAGAACAAAAAACCCCCAAAGTTAGCAGAAGGAAAGAAATCATAAAGATCAGATCAGAAATAAATGAAAAAGAAATGAAGGAAACAATAGCAAAGATCAATAAAACTAAAAGCTGGCTCTTTGAGAAGATAAACCAAATTGATAAACCATTAGCCAGACTCATCAAGAAAAAAAAGCAGACTCAAATCAATAGGATAAGAAATGAAAAAGGAGAAGTAACAACTGATGCTGCAGAAATACAAAGGATCATGAGAGATTACTACAAGCAACTATATGTAAATAAAACGGACAACAGGGAAGAAATGGACAAATTATTAGAAAAGCACAACCTTCTGAGATTGAACCAGGAGGAAATAGAAAATATAAACAGACCAATCACAAGCACTGAAATTGAGACTGTGACTAAAAATCTTCCAATGAACAAAAGCCCAGGACCAGACGGCTCACAGGCGAGTTCTAGCAAACATTTAGAGAAGAGCTAACACCTACCCTTCTCAAACTCTTCCAAAATATAGCAGAGGGTGAAACGAGTCCACCATAACCCTGACACCAAAACCAGACAAAGACGACAAAAAGAAAGAAAACTACAGGCCAATATCACTGATGAACATAGATGCAAAAATCCTCAACAAAATACTAGCAAACGGAATCCAACAGCACATTGATAGTATCATACACCATGATCACATGGGGTTTATTCCAGGAATGCAAGGATTCTTCAATATACACAAATCAATCAACATGATACACCATATCAACAAACTGAAGGAGAAAAACCATATGATCATCTCAATAGATGCAGAGAAAGCTTTTGACAAAATTCAACACCTATTTTTGATAAAAACCCTGCTGAAAGTAGGCATAGAGGGAACTTTCCTCAACATGATAAGGGTCATATATGACAAACCCACAGCCGACATCGTCCTCAATGGTGAAAAACTGAAACCATTTCCACTAAGATCAGGAACAAGAGAAGGTTGCCCACCCTCACCACTCTTATTCAACATAGTTTTGGAAGTTTTAGCCCCAGCAATCAGAGAAGAAATAGAAATAAAAAGAATGCAAATCAGGAATGAAGTAAAGCTGTCACTGCTTGCAGATGACATGATACTATACAAAGAGAATCCTAAAGATGCTACCAGAAAATTACTAAAGCTAATCAATGAATTTGGTAAAGTAGCAGGATACCAAATTAAGGCACTGAATTGTCTTGCATTCCTATACAATAATAATGAAAAATCTGAAAGAGAAATTAAGGAAACACTCCCATTACCATTGCAACAAAAAGAATAAAATACCTAGGAATAAACCTACCTAAGGACACAAAAGACCTGTATGCAGAAAACTATAAGACAGTGATGAAAGAAATTAAAGATGATACAAACAGATGGAGAGATATACCATGTTCTCGGATTGGAAAAATCAACGTTGTGAAAATGACTATACTACTCAAAGCAATCTACAGATTCAGTACAATCTGTAGCCAACTACCAATGGCATTTTTCACAGGACTAGAACAGAAAATTTCACAATTTGTATGGAAATGCAAAAGACCCCCCATAGCCAAAGCAATCTTGAGAAAGAAAAACAGAGTTGGAGGAATCAGGCTCCCAGACTTCAGTCTATACTACAAAACTACAGTAATCAAGACAGTATGGTACTGGCACAAAAACAGAAATATAGATCAATGGAACAGGCTAGAAAACCCAGAGATAAACTCATGCACCTATGGTCACCTTATTTTTGTTAAAGAAGGCAATAATATGCAATGGAGAAAAGACAGCCTCTTCAATAAGTGGTGCTGCGAAAACTGAACAGCTACCTGTAAAAGTATGAAATTAGAACACTCCCTAACACCACACACACAAATAACCTCAAAATGGATTAAAGACCTTAATGTGAGACTCAACACTATAAAACTCTTAGAGGAAAACATAGACAGAACACTCTATGATATAAATCACTGCAAGATCCTTTTTGACCCACCTCCTATCGAAATGGAAGTAAAAACATAAATATACAAATGGGACCTAATGAAACTTAAAAGCTTTGGCACAACAAAGGAAAACATAAACAGGATGAAAAGATAACCCTCAGAATGGGAGAAAATATTTGCAAATGAAGCAACTGACAAAGGATTAATCTCCAAAGTATACAAGCACCTTATGCATCTCAATATCAAGAAAACAAACAACCCAAACCAAAAATGGGTAGAAGACCTAAATAGACATTTTTCCAAAGAAGATATACAGGTTTTCAACTAACACATGAAACACATGAAAGGATGCTCAACATCACTAATCATTAGAGAAATGTAAATCAAAACTACAAAGAGGTATCACCTCACACCAGTCAGAATGACCATCATCGAAAAACCTACAAACAATAAATGCTGGAGAGGATATATATGGAATCTAAAAAAGAAGGTTCTGAAGAACCTAGGGGCAGGACAGGAATAAAGATGCAGATGTAGAGAATGGACTTGAGGACACAGGGAGGCAGAAGGGTAAGCTGGGATGAAGTGAGAGAGTGGCATGGACATATGTACACTACCAAATGTAAAATAGATAGCTAGTGGGAAGCAGCCACATAGCACAAGGAGATAAGCTTGGTGCTTTGTGACCACATAGAGAGATGGGATAGGGAGGGTGAGGGGAGACGCAAGAAGGAGGAGATATGAGGATATATGTATATGTATAGCTGATTCACTTTGTTATAAAGTAGAAACTAACACACCATTGTAAAGCAATTATACTCCAATAAAGATGTTAAAAAAAATAAATAAAATAAAATTATTTATTGTATGTAAAAATAACAAAGGAGTGTATGGTTGTTTAATACCCAGCATTATTGTAAGAAAAGCTAACTGATGCAGAAATGAACCCAGGCAGTATGATTCCAGAATCCTGTGCTCTTCACTGACTTGAAAGATATCAGGGATATCAGAGGCGTTGAGTTTTAAGAGAGATAGAGTAGCCATCATAGCCAAATGCGGTAAGATGAAATCAGGTTATTATTAAACATATCATCTCAGAATATTTTCTCTGCAAATATGTTTGAATTACAGTGTGGTGCCTCAGGCAACCCACAGACAAGCAGCAGGCAAAAAGTTTCACACAAGAACAGTGAGAATGACAGACAAGTAGATGTTTCCAGAAAGAAAACTCCATTTATGGCTGTAAGCAAAGGGTGATTTTGGCATGGCCGTGGTTTCCAGCTTTAATGCTGGAACACCTGGCAAAGAAGCCTGAGGGGAGCCAGCTAAGTAGCACCAAATGTGAAAGTCAGACATGAATTAATTTGCTCTACATTAATGCTGTTGCCTAGAAAATCCACCTTTGATAATGGGTAATCCATGTCCAGTCACCAACAGAGAGCAAAGCACAAACATAAGTTTTAAGTCTTATGATTATATTCTTTTTTTATTAGACCATTATGTTATTAAACATAGTAATATAATGATTCTTTTGAATTTACTATATTTTTTAAAAGCTTTTGAATAATATCCTCATTAATATATTGTCAAAATAGATACTTTCCTATTTGATCCAAAGGGGATATATACCTACTTGATTTTAGCCAAAAGTTGTGAGGCAAGATCATAGTAAAAAAGCAAAAATAAATAAATAAATAAAAGAGCAGAAGGTGTGTCAGGACACTTGGGGTTGAGTGTTGGTCAGGCCACTAAAGGGTACTTGGCCTGACCTTACTCTCTAGATTGCAGACATCTCATCTATAAAAGAGAAGAGACAACCATAGTAGTTGCTTCTGACTTGCATTACTTATGCAACAGTCTTTCAACTCTCAAATTAAATAAAGCTAGTAAATATAGCACTGAATTCTTTGGAATAACTAAACTTCTTAGAAATATTACTGGAAGAATGCAGGAATTCTTTAAAGACCATAATATGAGGAAATTTATAACCCCTTACACGATTATAACACAGGGAATCTTCTAACCAAAAAAGTTCAAAAAAAACACTTTAAAGTGAATAACTTTCATCAGAATTGGAACTAAGGACCTGTTACAACCCCTAACCACAAAATTTGAGGAATTTTGGTTTCATAGAGTGGATTTGGAACAATATCAAAGACTGACTCACAAATCCTCTTCCAAGAGAATGGAACAACATTACAGAGAATAAGTAAAAGAAACTGAGATTGGAAGTCCTGGCAGAATATTCCAGAAAGCCTTACTTTGGAGGGCTTGGCTGAAAGCTGGAGCCCACTGGAAAATCATGCACCACTTCAGTGGGAGCCTCGACAACCAGGGATTAGAAGTACTCTGAGTTTCCAGGAACAGGGCTTTGTGAGAAAGTGGCAGCTACACCAAAAAAACACCTTGGGGGTAGTATGAGTTTTCATAATCCAGCTTCTCAATGGAGTCAGGAGCTGACTCCAAAAGGAGAAAGAGTTTCTGAAATGAAGAGGAATCCCCTAACCTGAAGAGGGCAAAGCTAGAGATGATGCTGGACTGTGTAGAGATGAGGACCATTTTACCCAGAGCTGCTGCAGGTGGAGAACAATCAGAAGTAGCTGTGCTGGAGGGAAAGCGAGGCCAGTGTTTCCCTGAAACAACTTCTTGTCAGTGGGCCAGTCCTCCTGGACCTGGGAGGAACACTTTCAAAAATAGAGGCATCCCTGGTACAGGACAGAATGTTCCTCCTCAACTAGAAGTCTACCACTCCATGAGGGAGATCCAGAAGGACATAACCACACTTTGTATTTAGAGTAGTGATTAGACCAAGTTTAAAGACAGAGACAGAAGTCTGGTCCATGGTACAGTGGTAAGAATGAAGAAAGAAAAGCGTGCAGAGAAAACTTGCCTTTCTGCAATTAACTCTACACCTCATCCCCACTCAACTCTCCCCTCCAACTATAGACATCCAAGATTTGAACTTTAATACAAAGAATTTTTTCTTAATTTTTATTCAGAATCTAGATTAATTTCTAAAAGGAAGACGTCAATGAAATGCAGATAAAAAAAAAAAAAAACAGGAAAAAAACCCAAGGAGAATTGGCACAGATGACTTTAGCCCACCTACCAAGCCCAGATAAGCTTGTCCTCATTCATGAATGGGTAACCAGAAGAATGAAAAATACCACCATTGTGTCTCTGAAGAGATTCTGCAACATGAAAGGAGACAAACATGGCATGAAAGGACCTGGTAAAGAAGATACTTCTGAAGATTTACTCCAGGAAACAGAAGTAAATTTTTAGGTAGAAAATGCTTTGCCTTTTTTTAAAAAAATTAAGAAAATATGGTACAATGAAAAGAAAATAAAACAAGGGCTTGAGATAAAGTGATAGCTGGCAGAGCTAATGTAAAGTTTTAAAGAGTAAAGCCACTGCAGAATTAAAATAGTATCAATAAAAAAACACAATTTATGATGCAGACAACGGAATTTCTGATAAATATTTTTTTGAAAATAATCACTTAGGTTTCAGAGGAATAAATGACATAAAAATAACATTCAAAGCTATAGCAAAATCCCACCTCCCAATCTGAAGAAAGAAATTCTGGTTTGAAAGAACTCTTGATGTCAGACAAATTTAATAATAAACAACTGACATCTTAACGTAGTCTAGAAAAATTAATGACTTGATCAGACTTGGGAAAAAGGATATATCCAGACCTCCAAATATTAAAAAAAATGAAAACTAAGCATGATCAAGAGGAAAAAGTCAGACATTTCAAACAGAACATGAGATACAAAAGAACACAATACCCCAAATAATACAAATAGATGAATATTTAGTTTTGAGAAGAAAAGATAAAGATCTGAAAATCTTATATTCATTCAAGTTGCAATTCATGTACATAAGCAACGGAAAGACTTTTTATGCTTGCAAAGGCTCCAGAAGAATACTGCCAAAATTCAGCCTAAAAATGGATAAAATTAAGAACTCAGATAAGACATAACTGATGAAAAACTAGTGGTGAGTACAAAAACCATGTAATTTACCCTAAAAAATATATATCTACAAAGAGAATGTACACACATACTTCTTTTGTAAACAAGGTGAATAACATAAAATGTCTAACAGCATAACAGTAATGAATTAGAACAAACATTCCAGAGTTTATAATAGCCAAAACTGGGAAATGAGTATGGGAGAAGAGATCAAGCTCCAATAGACAGTATTTCATTCCCAGGACTGAGTCATTCAGATGAGTACATTATACGGAAATCGTATTTTTCTTTGTACTCTTATTTTCTTTTGTTGGTGAGGATAATAACATGATTAGCTTTTGAGTTGCCCTCTAGAATATAGTTTGTTTCAGAGCAAGAATAAAATTTCAGCCACGTAACTTGAAATCAGCTTCTTGAGAAGCATGAATAAAGCATAATGTATGATTACTGTAAAAGATGAGCTTCATTATCATTACCATTCCTTTACAGGACATGAAAAATTCAAGCATTTTTGAAGTTTTCTAATTATTCTTCATGTAACTTACTGAAAAGAGATTAATGTTAATTTAGCCAACTAGAAGACAGGAAAAATGAAATGAAAGCAGGAGTACTGAACATGTAAATTACGTGTATGCCTTTAATAGAATTCATCTTTAATCCTGCTCAGAACTGTCTTCCAGAATACCAGATAAAGCCTTCCAATTTTGCCTGGCTAGTTATGGAACTTAGAGAAGGTGGCTATAAAATAAGAGGGATAACCCTTTGAAGTTTCAAGCTTTTGTCTTTGAACTATGACATGTCATGCAGCAGGCACAGTAGAGGAGCACACAGCAGTTCAAGAGATTGTGCAGGCTCCAAATCACATGATACTCCTCCATACTTGCCCCAAAACTCTTACGCCTAAAACTGAGATTTAATAATTAGCCTTTCCAAATATGTCCTGGAGTGTCTTAAATGTACCATAGGGCAGCCAGTCCTATTGCTCTAGTTATTATCTTTTAGAGACAGTCTTTTGCTAACAAGCAACCCTAACCAGAGATGAGAAGCGAAAAACATTCATTTGCAGTAACAGGAGGGGAATAACCAGAAAACACTAAACTCAGCGCTCTATCCTCCCTACAGGCAACGCTAAAAGAAGAGAAGAAGTGAATTGGGGGAGGAAATGGAGGAAAACAGTGACTTAGAGGATCACTTTCAAAATAATAATAGACCTAGATTAGTAAAAAAGAAAATGAAGCCAAGAAGTTAACTTGCCTAGCTTGACACAGTAAATGATAATGCTGGGATTTGAATCCAAGTGTGATTCCAAAGCCTGGTATTTAGCACTATAACCTACTGCTTCCTGGATTTGCTAAAGGTTGAAGTTTAAATTAAAAAACAAAGCCGGGAAAGAGACAAATAATTCCTACATTTTGCTCATAATTCTCAGGAAAAGAGAAATCCTCAAAATAAGGATATATGGTTGATATTTGACTGAGGTCCTTCAACGTGGAAATCATTTGGTTTGGACCTGCTCTGAAATTTTAGAACCAGATGTTTGACATGTTTACTGTTTATTCACTAACCACAACTATGCACACATCATTAAGTAAGGGGCAGATTCAGCACTCACCTAGTTATATTAAACAGTCAGCCAGATCAGGTCATTCTTGCCCCAAATTGTAGAGAAATGTTTAAATTCTGTTTTAAGCAACTTTACTATCTACTACATTAATCAAATTAACCACATAACCATGAAGTCACTACTTCATTTTGTGACGCACAGGCTGCTGTACACTGATTTGCCTCCTAGGACCTACATGGAATTATTAGTTTCTTACATCCTACTGAGGACTGAGTCATAACCTTTTTACTTCCATATATGTATATCCATATTCACATCCACATTCCTCTCTCTTCTAGGCTAGAGTAACAGCCTTCTAATTATTCTTTCTGTAGTCACTCTTGCATTACTGTAATCCATTTTTAATACCATAGAAAGATAACAGCTTTATAAAGGAAAATCTGATCATATGCTCTTCATGCTTAATGTTTATTAAAACCCGTAAGAAAATCAAAACCTGTTTTTTAGCCCTTCCTCGTTGCCTGGCTAATACAACTTTCAGACCTCAGGTTTTCTCTGGGAGGACTTTCCTATGCTCTAGCAGTTAAATCCTGCTACACATTCCCAGCAGCCTTCCACACTGACAGCGTTTACTACACTGATTATTACTTCTTCGGTGTTTGTCTTCCTCACTAAAGTATAAGCTCCAAGAAGTCAAGGGCCTCTTTGGTCCTGTCTATGGCTCTGTTTTCAGCCTTTAAGAAAGTGCTTGCTACGCAATAAATATTTATGGTTTGATTGATTCAATTATAGGTATATTGTCAGTTTATACAAGGCTGAGAATAGGCAGGCGAATGTCTGTTAACTGGTATTTTTATTGAAAGACCAAAGGGATCTTCGAGCTTTATTTTTAAGAATACTGGTCAACATTTATTGTGAGCCGATGAGGCACCAGTGTCATAAAAATCAAGGCTGTAAGCAAATCCACGCTCAAGAGCTGTTGAAATCCTGAGTTACTGCACAGTCTTATTCAAGGGACCAATGCACTTTCAGCAACCTCAGGAAACTCTTACCTGTGCCAATCATTGGGTTAAAAGAACTATTTCCAAAGTGCTAAGGCTCTACATGCTTTAACTTCTACCAGGAATCGATCATTCTAACGGAACTATTTGTTCTGAAGAGAAGCATGGATTCTCTGATAGGAGCTTAGACTAGATTGTGAAAAAACAAACAATCAGGCAGGTCATGGCCCCTAACTTTTTCCATTTAGGTTTTCAAAATGCCAATGTTTCAGCAAGTTTTGTGAATTTGTAAATTTGTCTGGCAAAGGCCATGCCACGATTTCCTCAGAAAACATGCTATTGTACTGTGAATAAGAAAAATCTGTCAGAATTCTCACGTCTTCCTTAATGAGGAATGGGACCTGGAAAAAGCACAGAATGGAATAATCTGTGTGCTATCCAGCTCTAATTACCCATGGGTAGTGAAGAGAAACATTGATTCGGAAGATATAAAACTATGGAGAGTTTGTTCATCGTTTTGGGGTGGCCCCCTACCATTCTATCTCTTCAGTACATGACCTTTGTTCTTGCTCCGCGGCCAGTTCATGAATCAAAGTGATGAGCATGACCTGATCCGGTTGGTTAGAGGTGGTTTCCTCCCTCCAATTGCAGGCGGGATATAGGTTCTGGCCAGTGATCCCTAAGTTCTAAACAAATACTTATTGAACAGTTTTTATGTGCCAAGTACTGTTACAAGTTGTATTGATGGGAGCCCCCAAACAACCTTAAATCTCATAAGTTAGTTATGTCTCAGAAACAGACCCAAGTGAGAGAGGCAGGATTGACACCCAGGCCTTTGGACTCTGCCAAACCATGACTACGCCAAACCATGACTACGCTTGATGGTAGGACAGCCCACCCTGGGTGTGGACCTCTGCAGTCAGCCTCTCATAGGTCCCTGGAGCAGGCGGCATTTTTAGGGAATGGCCTGGAGGACTGACAGGATTTATCACAAAGGTGATGATCGGGGGTAGAAGTCTGGGCAGAAGGGAGGACTGCTATGTATCTCTCACTGAGGAAGGGTAAGGACTTTCTCCTGCTCATGGCTCTGGAGCCTCCACAGGCCTCTCATGCTTACTCGAGTCCCAAGGACCAGAAACCACCTCCTTTCTCTGGCTGTCTTGGATTTCTCTTACTCTGCCTGCAGACTTCTCCTCTGACATGGCTCAGGGAGCCCCTTGACATTCACCAGGTCATTGAGAACAGACTGCAGGTAGCAGGTGGCTATAAAGTTTCTGAAAAGGAAAAAATGGCTTTCTTTCCCATAATCAGGATTCCTCCTCAAGAACTGGACTCCCCCAGATTGTGAGAGTCATAGATACAGGGCTCAAGAATCGGGATAGAGAGACTTGATCATCCAAGTTCCTATGAACTTCTTGGCAGACACAATGCCTTATTTATCTGTGTGTTTCCTGTCATGCAACATGATTACTATTGAAAAGTTTCAAACTGCCTCAATAAACACTTGTGTCAGCATGTTCAAAATTGTAGAATTTATGACACGTAAATTGTATGAAAAGAGATCTGTGATGGAGAGGACAGGGAACAGATTATGATTTGGTTTTGCTGCATTTCCCCTTTTCTCCCATCATTTTTCTCTTGCCTGAATAAGCTGTGATGTGTAACCTGTGGGCTGCAACAGCCCGTAAAACATCCTCGCAAAGTCCTCCCCTCTCACTCCCTCTGGGCTCACGGTTAATGGTCCCAGAACCAGCATCATTTTGTGTATGGCAGAGAGTAAGCCACACTGCCCTGCCCAGAATTACACTGCTGCTGGAGCAGTCGGCAAATATATGAATTCAGCAGAGAGGTGAGGAGGAAGAGAAGATCAAGAGCAACTGATAGCGATACGGAAACTGTTGGAAAAAGGAAAAAGAAGCTGCAGAAAAAAATGTAGACTTTCATCTTCTGTTGTCAATGACGTGTTAGAGAATTAAGAATTAATTATGTCACATCTATTTTATTAAGCTGTTTGTTTGACTTTATATGTAGCGTAGTTGTCATAGAAAATAAACTCCTTATATGTGGTAATTAAAAGTACTTCTTGGTTCTTTACATCTGTGCCAACCAGAGTGTGAGAAGTGACCCAGAGTTGCCCTGAATGCAAAGGAAGAAATAATAAGTTGGAGATAAACATTTCAACTCTTATTAGACCATTAACTTGAATGCAACCCAGGATCAACAGACTCCCACTAAGTTGTGTCTCAATTTTATTTTCAAACACTGTTGCTTTACTAGTCATTGAATTCAAGTCTTAAGAGAAAATCTTATGAAATGTAGTGATCTTATATTCCTCTGTCATTAATTAAGAGGCAATTTGAAATACATGCAAACCTTGCTAACCACTCTTAGAGCTTAATTTTCCCCAAAAGAAAGTGCGTCATATAACAGAAAAAAATAATTTTACAGATCTTCTTTTCATAATCTAGTAGATTTTCCTTTTGACTCTCACTATGTCTTAGCTAACCCCGTTAGGATACTTTGGAGACCTGTTTGTTCAGGATAAGAGAACATCACAGACTTAGGGCACTAAATAGCACAACTGAACAGGGTGTCGGTCCTTAGAAGAGTCCAGGTCTCCAAACAATGGATTCAATGGACTCCTTTATGGTTTTGTACAACTCTTCACAAAGGGAGCCCAGACTGTTTACAAGATCCCCTTCCCTTATTCTTCATTTGGAATGTGGTCCATTAAACTATCAACATAACTACCTACTAGAAATTCTTATCAACACTAAATTTTTCTTTGCACACATATAAATAAGATATTTTGTATTGGAGGGTCCTCTTGGCCTTCTAAAAGTCTGACTCATATAATGAGCATTGGCCATCAGTAGAGAAGTATATTCTGTGAGAGCTACAGAAACATCCCCACTATTGGTAGAAAAACTCATATATCTTTCAGGCACTAAGAAGAAATACAGCTCATTATAATTTTTGTGACTCTGGAGAGTGACACTGATCAGTCTACATTTGTATCTAAATGAAGCATTTAGAAATCACAAAGCTTTATGAATCGTGAGTAGATCTCACTGTAAAACTGTACCTGAGTAAAAAGACATGCCAGGACATGAATTATTGTGAAATGAATCAAATATCTTAGTGCTCAGATCTCAAGTGGAAAGGATGTGTGTAACGTGGATACAATTCTAATGTATAAATATATAGACGTAGAACCCTTAAAAACATGTTTTGTGAAAGGAAAAATACACACACCTAACTGAAATCTTTTAAGTTCATAAACCTGGGAAATGTTTCTCACTTTCTATCTGCCCCCAGCTCCATTCCCCCAAAAAAGCCTGTATTAATTTGTGATTTAATTGCATCAGCATGTTTCTTATTTAACACATGTCCATCTTTAAAGTTTTTCGTTGGTCTGATATAAACCACTAATTGAACTTGATGTTCAACATCAAAAATATGAAATAGTGTGAATCTGATAAGCAGAGGACTTTTCTGCTCCTAAAACCTAAGGGCTGGGTTACAAATGTCAAATCTGTAGAACTAGGTAGTGTGTGAGTTTTTATGGCATGTATTCTTTTGTGTGTCTTTCATTTAGTGATGTCTCAAAGACAACCACCATTCACATGAAAATATCTGCAATTATTGTCGGATTGCAAACATGTGGCTGCCTGGGTTTGGCATGAGAAGGTGCAAATACAGTATGATTCACCACATTAGAAAGTGTCACATTTTATTTTCCTTTGTTTAGTTTTTAATTACTTGAACAAGTTTGAATAATTCATTTGCTGGGGAAAATAAGGCTTCACATGTCCAATCATTCTGACTGAGAGAACAAACTATCCGCCAACTAGAAATACCAAAGCCCCACCCAAAGGTAATCATCACTTTGTAGCTTGACACAATGTTTTACTGGAAAGACGATTATCTGCTTCAGGGAACAGCCTTTTTAAAATGTGAATTCCATATGGCTTTAGGAACAGAAGTCCGACCGTTTCAGCAGCACATAGTTTAGAAGACGTCAGGTAAGGCTATTAAACCCAGGGCACTATCGAAGGCAATGGCTGGCCCTTGGCAAACAGCAAGAGGAAAAAAATGGGCATTTCCAGCTTGGCAAATCTAATTCTGGATGAAAACTTGTAATCAATTTATAATGGGGAACCTGCCACGGAGAGGTAGTTCCCCCAGTCCACGTGAAACACAGAACCTGGGAAAACAGCTTTTGAAAACTCTTAGAAATAAAGGTTTCCTGGGGCTGGTTTCTTTAAAGCAAGGAAGGGGAAACTAGTTAAGGTCCTCAAGGACTGACTTTGTCAAGCTTAAGGGCCCTCGCTTGCCAGGGAGCTTCATCTTTGCCTGCCTGTGCAGGCAATCGCTGACTTCAGTGAGGAAATAAGAAAATGCCTGCAGCGGGGAAAGAACCATCTCTTCCGTCATTCTCCCTCTTCCTCTGTTTCCCTCCCTGCTCCTTTCTCTTCTTTCTCTGCTGCCAATAAAAGCGTGTGCAGGAGGCACCAATAAAGTAACTCAATGACTGAGGTGAGAATGGCAGTTGTGGGTGTGCATATGTCAGGAAAAAAAAAAAGTTATTCGACACTACTGTCCTGGAATCTTGCTATTTCCCCTTCTACCAGAAAGATTCAAGATAAAGCCTCTGCTTTAATCCCTAAGTAAAGAAGATAATTGCTATAATATGCAAAGTACTCAAACCCACCAAAGGACCCCCTCCTGAGTGGATCCCAAGAAGAGCATCTTTTTAAGATGCCAGGATGGAGGTTTGCATCTGTTAACCCTTCTCCTGAGCTTGGCTTAGGTGATGGCAACCTATATCTCAATTTCAGAAGTTCCAGTCCTCCCTTTCCCTCTGCCGCTTCCATATACTCTTGTGTTATTTTTGTTACAGTTACTTAAGACTTCCTAAGCATTGACAGTGACCTAGCACTCTGCAGAGTTCCTCTACCCTTCACCAGCTCATGTGCACATGCATCGTTGGAACACAGTTTGAAGCCCCGGTCTCCGCTTTGCCATTAAAATTGTGTGACCTTGGGTACATTCTTTTGCCTCTTTGGGATCAGTCACTTACATGGTGTAAAAGAGTTTCTTAGACATTCATCTCCAACTCTATGATTCCATGACAATTAGGTGATATTGATTCATCCATTTGAAAATCAAATAATTCTGCTGGGCTTCGTTATAGGAAGGCCTCACCAGAGGCAAATTTTTGAAGCTAAGAGGGACAAAAGAACGATTATGTGAATGGCCTAAACTTGAAATGTACTAAGTGATAAGAGGCAGAAATTGATGCCAGATCTGTGTTTCATTATCCAGATTTTGTATCTGCATTGAACCAATATTCTTGGAATCAAAATTTCTTAACCTAAAAGTTTCTAATGAAGAAACTATGAAAAACCAATGGCCTACTCAGTCTAACTGAAGAGTACAACCCTGCCTTGCAGCCCTGCTTTGCAAGAATGTGGTGGAAATTTAGGCTCTTTTGTTTGAAATGTAACCTGTATCATTGGAGAAATTGTCTTCATCAAGAAATGTCTTAAGAATTCATTTTGATGACCAACGCTCTCTGTTTTTTTTGCAAATCTCATCTGAACTACAGGCTAGGGAAAAGTTTATTACTATATTTCCTGTTGCCTTTTGAGTCAGCAAAAATCTTGGAACATTAGTTGTAGCCTACTTTCTCCAAACTTTGTTTCAGGTTGATTACTAATGCGATTACAATGGTTACCTTTCCATTTGCAAGCGTACCCCATGTCACACCATATGTAAATACCTAAGAACACACAGGTTAATAACATTTTTAATATTAGAGTCATATTTTAAATGCTTTAGAGAACTTCACTATTTAGGAGAATCTCTACTGAAAAGCTTTTTCCAGCAGGGTTACGGTTTCCCTGATTCATCAGTTTTGCCCATTTAGATTTTCATATGTTGTGTCTTGGTTAAAGGAAGTCACAAATATTTTGAGAAAGGGTCTACCCAAACTCTAGAGCTTATTGTGATGGTGACTCCAAGATGCAAAGTTTTTTATATTAAGCCAGAAGTATTTCTTCAGTAAATAATATATGTGAAAGATTTCCTTGGTCTTAACTTTCTCTCCTCTTAAGAAGAAAGAGTAGGATGATTGGCAAATATAGACTATAGTGTAACTATAGACAGTTTGCAAGACTAAAGGGGATTACTCAGTGTGGTATCAGCATATAATGGGGAAGCTAGGGATCAGAATGTGGGGCTGTGGCTGGAAGGTGGAAGGTTGGTAAATGGGGAAGGTTGGAAGAAACTTTGTGGTGGGGAATCAGGTGAAGAGCAGGGCGCATCTGGGACGATGGTCATACACAAGGCTGAAAACATGCTTTTTCCAGCCGAAAACATAACGACTATCTTCCCTATTAGTGCATTTCCATTAATGAAAGGATGCCCTTTCCATCAATGAAAGGATGTTCTTCCAAAAATCAAGGCTTGCAAACTTTGAGTCATCTTTGAATCAGTGATGCCTAGAATTCTAGAGTTGGGTAAAGTCTTCAAGGATACCTAATCTAATCCCTTTACTTTTCAGACAAGGACATGCGGTTGAAAGAGATCCTGTTTTCCGCAAGTTCACATTGCAAGCAAGAACCAGGCCTAATGCTCAGTATCCTAAATCTCCATCCAGTGTTCCATTCACTGCTCTACCTGGTTCTTCCCTTTCCTTCAACTCTTATTCAGCCAGATGCCAAATCCCATTAACTTTTCTTTTGGAATCGCCTTATGTCTACTCTTTTCCTTGGCTTCAAACCTAGTCTAGGCTATACTTACAGTTACTTCCTAAAACACACCGTGCCCTTATGCTCTCTGCTCAAGTCCGTCAGGCTCACCATAGTTATCCTAATCATCCTCAGACATTATTCATCATGTTTCATCATTTCATCATGTTTCTCAAGAATCCCTTTGTTAAATTCTGATAGCATGGGAGAATAAAAAGTGCTTGGGTTTTGGAATCAGTTAAATTTGGGTTCAAGTCTCTGATCTACCCCTAAACTCATAAGTTACTTAACCTCCCTCAGATTCATTTTCCTCATGAGCAAAATGGGAATTGCAATCATAAATAAAAACAATAAAAATGGTAGTTATAGTGAGAATGGAATGAACTCATGTACATTAAATTGTCCAGCAAATTAAAGATGTTCCAAAAATGTAAATTTCCCTTTCTAGAAGTCACACTGCAATATGGCTCACACCTGCCTTCCAATCTTTACTTCTGCTGTCCCACAAGACAAGTTCTTTGTCCCAGCAGCTTGGCCCGGCTTCTGAACACACTGCAATGTCTCAGCTGCTAGAGTTAATTCCACTCCCCGAAGATGTTCGTCCCCTTTCTTCTTGCTTATACAAATCCTTTTAATTTACCCCAGCCTATGTCACTCAGTTTGTACTTCTACTCTCCAGAAGGAAAAAGAGGTGTTCAGATAGAGCATGTGGGAAACAGTCTGAAGTCTGTAGCCCTGAACTCCCAAGCAGGTGTCTCTCTTGTGGCCGGACCTGTGAGATCACATGATCTCCTGGCTGGGACTCGTCCCCCTTCTCTGCTGGCGCTCCCATGCTTGCCGCCTCACTCTGACAATCACATCCTCATCCTGCCACTCTCCCTGTGTGGCGCTGGCACTGCACGGCCCTGCGGCTGCCCACCTGACACCCTTCTATTCCCAGCGTGGTCCTCAGCACACCTTTCCTATTCTGCCCACCATTATACCTGACGACACTAAATAATTCGGGGAAACTTGGGCGTCCATGGATGATTTAAGGATCTAACTTGCTTGCATTCCTCAGATCTTCACCTCATCAGGTCTGGGTCCATCAATATATCTAAAGGGAAAGATGGCTCCATGGGACACAACCCTGGATAACCTGTGAACAGCATCTCACCATCATCTTTCTGAGACTTTTAATGAGTGTTGTTGCATCTCTTTCATTAGGCATGGTTTCCCAGTTTGTCACAAACACTCCTCCTTCCCTCTCAGCGTTGTAAACTCTGGGCCTGAACTGGGAGGCCCTTCCAGGGGCTCCGGGGAGTGTCTCGTACAAATAAATACCAAGGTTTCTGAACTGACGGAAGACAGTTTTCTTCTCCTGCAGGCTTAGTTCTCAGCTGAGTCACAGCACTCTCAGGAAGCTAGGATGTGCCCTTAGCCCTCCCTCTCCACCCCTTCCTGCTCAGGTGAGTGATTTTAGCTCACTGTGCTTTCAATAATAGTTCTCAAACCATAGCGTTCTCATTCTCACAATTAAGCGAGTTAATCCACCTAAAGCACTTCACACTACGTGTGACTGTGTACGTTGCACCATGAACAAGTGTGCCTTGCTGAGGCAGCAAGTGGGGACTAAAATCCAGCCCACACTCCATTCTCCGGACCTGGGCCTGGACCTGGGTATGGGCTGGAACTGCCCAGAGGCGGGCAGCACCCTTTTTAACCTGTACGTAGGGACCATTGCTTGTCAAGCCCTGTGCTCACCAGGTGAGAGGGGAGGGGTTGTTCCTAAGTTACATGAAGGCGCTGTGTGGGCCAATGCAGGCCATGCTAGGGCATGACACAAGCTTGATATATCCTAGTTATTACAGTTCTTATGACTGAGCCCCACTAGTGACCACCTTAAAGAGACTGTCTCAGAACCAGTTTCTGAGATACCAAGTGTTAAGGCTTTAAGTTGATGGAAACATCCAGCACACAACCAAAAGAAATGCATTGTAATCTAACTAAACATGCTCTCATCGATCTCATGTTTATTGCTCATAAACTAGCCAAAAATAATTCCTGGATATAGTTGGCCTTTTTCAGTCTTTGAAAACAGAAATCTTCCTTTAAGAGAGAAGCTACCCCATATTTTAATTTTGAAATGTAATGCCTCTGACTTAGTTATCTGCTGGGTTAGAGAGTGGCTCATGGTAGTCCTATAGAGTTCTTGTTCGAGTTACAATCGTGCATAGAACACGTTTATTTTAGGCAAGTGTGAGAGATAGAGCAGTGTTTTATTCAGAGAGGGGCAAGGAAAAAAAAAAAAAGTACTTTTCTTCCCATTGTCAATGCTGCACAATGAAATTCTCAGACATGACATCATCAGTTTCTGGTTTCCCAATGAGGAATCTTAGTCAATAGAGCTGGTCAGAGCAGAATGAGAAGCAGATGCTACCAGTATCAGAGAAGGTGACTTTTTAAGTATTTAACATTTTTAAACTCTGTTAAAAGGTATCCATTTGAAATAAGCTCTCCAGGAATTCTAGAATTTTTTCATGAGAACAACGGGCTGATTAAAGTGGTAGGTTTAAGGAAAGCAAGGTTTTCAAGAGTTACCTAATGTATAATATGCGATTATCGTAAAAACCTGGAATACTATACTCTCATGCAAGACTTTGCTTTAGCTTCAAGGGAATTAAAGTCATCAAACAGGTTTAAATAAATGCCTACAGCCTATACTTTATGAACCTTTCTAGATAAATGGTACCACTTTCAAAGTAGCTGAAGAAAAGATATACAAATATTTGAGTTTCAAAAAGTGGTATAAAATGTTCAGGGTAGCATAGGCATTCAGAGTCAAGCACCTGAAGACTCGTTGAGAGACTGAAAATCTGCAGTTCAAGGTCGGATGATGGAGCAAGGCCAAGGAATGGAGAAGTTCTGTTAAAGTTTACTGTTCACAGTACTTATATGACTTAAGAAAAAATATGGATTCCCCCCACTCTAAGTGCATGTCATTTTTGAAGAAAACATATCAAAGGAGACGTATGCTCTTTAGAAATGGTAATGTCAAGAGTGTAACATCTTCCAACTTCAACCTAAAATACTGCTAAATGTTGTAATACTTCATCGGGTTTACTATTCGCTATTTTCACAGGAATATCACAGAAAGCTCACAATTATGTCACATTCAGGAAATATCAGTAATCCATTTTGTGAAAAACACAAAGAAGAAAGAATCTATATCAGTAATACATAAGTAATTAAAATATCTATGAGTAAAATACATACAACCAAATAAGTTATAAGAGAAGTAAAGCTTAGCCAAATTAATGTATCAAGTAGGTGCTCAATCTCATCCATTAAAGGGATGTAAGATCTAAAGACTTTTTTTTTCCTGTGAAATTGATTTCAAACTTTTTTTTTAAACTTGGCTAAAGTTACATGAAAGTTCAGAAAATAGCACAAACATATAAACCTACATACACACTATTAATGGGATTAAATCTCAGCCCTATCCCTCAGAAGGGCAATTTGGCAGTATATAAAAACTATCACTCTTTGATCCAGAAGGTTAATTTCTAGTAATCTGTCCTAAGAAAATATTCAGACATAACAAAGGTCAAAAATTTACATATAAGTTTGTTCATTACAGTATTTTTTTATAATGGCCAAATATTAAAAACAAATAAAATGTCTATCTATAGTGAGTTTTAAAAACATAGTTTGAGTGCTCGCTTCAGCATCACATATACTAAAATTGGAACGATACAGAGAAGATTAGCATGGCCCCTGCGCAAGGATGACACGCAAATCCGTGAAGCGTTCCATATTTCTTTAAAAAAATAACTAATGGTATGGAGAACTGTCATTAGAAGTAAAAAAAAAAAAGCACGGTATAAAGCTAAATAGAATTGGATTCCATTAAAGTGTGTTAAAATTTTTTTTTAAAAAAACGTAGTTTGATTACTCAGCCTTAAAAAAAGAATGAAATAATGCCATTTGCAACTACATGGATAGACCTAGAGATTATCATACCAAGCGAAGTAAGTCAGAAAGAGAAAGACAAATACCATACGATGTCACTTATATGTGGAAGCTAAAATATGACACAAATGAACTTATCTACAAAACAGAAACAGACTCACAGACATAGAGAAGAGACTGTGGTTGTCAAGGGGGAAGGAGGTGGGGGAGGGATGGGTTGGGAGTCTGGGGTTAGTAGATGCAATCTATCATATATAGAATGGATAAACAACAAGGTCCTACCATATGGCACAGGGCACTATATTCAATATCTTGTAATAAACCATAATGGAAAAGAAAAGAAAAAAACAAAAAAAACAAAAAACAGTGTTTGTAATAGGATGCAGTATTATGCAGCCACTAAAAAATCATGTTTTAAATATATAGGGAGAATAGAGAATTGTTCACTTTATAATGTGAAAAACCAGCAAGATACAAAGCTCAATATACATTAAGATTTCAAGCAGGTGAACGTGAATATAATGTATGTGCCTGTATGTGTATCATGGAGGTCACACTAAAGGCTAACAGTGGTTAACTCCACTTGGTCGAATTAAAATTATTTTACTTTTTTCTAAATGCAGAACATCTGTAACCAACCTGTATGTCAATTGAAATATTACAAAATATTCTTAATTCTGTATTGAATGTATTTGCTTGACACTTTAAAATACACTCAACAGTTGAGCTGAGGAAATGCAGTCGCAGTAACTCTATTCAGCTTGAATGGGTTTGAAGAAACATCTGTGACCTAATAAACAAATAAGGTGTGGTGGGAACCAAAGCAGAAAATCAGGATCCCAGGCACCACCTCACAGCATGTTCTCTGTAATGGGACACACTAAGCCAATCTCAACCAAAAAGCATTAAAAACTAGGGGAGACTAACCCTGACTAAGAAAAATTTGAATATCTCACCACAGAGTCAGAAGCAGAAAATGAGGATTCCTGTTACCCAGAAAATGAGGAGTCCTGTTCTCCCTGACTCTACTTGGGAAAGAGAGCTCTTTCTTTATCCCCATTAAAGCACAAGATGCTCTGAATATCTGTCACAAGTGCATCTGTCTTCAAGCCACAGAAACTCCAAGCAAGCAATGGATTAAACAATTTAAGGTTGTTTTTTTTTCCCCTTGTGTAACAACATGTCCAGCTGCCCATGGTGTAGTAGCTCCAGAATGTTATTAGGTACCTGGGCATCTTCTACTCTCTGATTCAGTCATTTCAGTGGGTGGCTTTCACCCTCATGCTTCTTGCACTGTGGTTGCAAGATGGTTCTGTCCAAGCAGAAAGGGCACGAGGAGATAGGAGAAAGGCAAAAGCTCACACTAAGGGGACTTCCCTGGTGGTCCAGTGGCTAAGATTCTGTGTTCCCAATGCAGGGGGCCTGGGTTCGATCCCTGGTCAGGGAACTAGGTCCCACATGCCGCAACTAAGAGTTCACATGTCGCAACTAAAGATCTTGCATGCCGCAACTAAGCCAAATAAATAAATTTTTTTTAAAAAAAAGCTCATGCTAAGGAAACTGCCACCTTAAATAGCTTTCCTGCCCAGAAACGTCCATGCATATCTCACTGGCCAGGATAACGTTCATGACCACATCTTGTAGCATGGGGGGCTGGAAATTAACTATTTTATCTGAGCATATTGCTTCCCCTTGCTGAATAATAAGGAAGAAGAAGAGTGGGAAATGGACAGGGAAATGGGAAATCACGGTCTTCCATATTCTGGTACCCAACAGTCTCTTGCACCTAGTACCAAAAGCAGACAGTTTGTGTGGGCCAACAGGTAGCCTCAAGTCTGTCTAACCAGCTCCCCATAAGCTCTCCTGATGGAGGCTGCTACGTCTAAGACTATTGCCTTTACAACTCCATAGCACAGGAGCATAAACCCTCCAATCGCAAACTTGGAAAAAGAGGGGGAAAAGAATAAGTCAAGAGAATGTTTCTATCCTCAACCACAGACACTATTAATTCTATCCATGATCCCCTCCCTTCTTCCTTGCTCATACATAAATCTCAGTTTGGCTTGGCAGCAATGCACCAAGTTGCAGGTTGGGGGTTGGTAAATTATAGCCACCCATCAAATTAGTTCTACTCCCAGTTTTAGAAATAAAGATTTATTGGAACACAAATGAGCCCAATTTACATATTGTCTATGAGCCACTTTTCCACTACAAAAGCCACACACCTGAGCAGCTGCTACAGGGACCATCTAGAAAGCAAAATCTAAAATATTTACTATGTGGCCCTTTAAAGAAAAGGTTTGCAGACCCCTGCCCTAAATGATGGCCCATGGTTGGACTCATCCAACTAACACATGGGTCTTTACTCTCCCCCACTCCCTCGCACCTGGGGTGGCCATAGAACCATATAACTGGACAACTGCTGAGACACTTCTGGGGAAAATTTTAACTTCCTTGGATTAAAGGGTAGTCATAGCTGATCCATCTTCCTTCCTCTTTCTTCCTGCCTTGAACAGGGACACAAAAACTGAAACTGCAGCAAACAACTTGGGGTCATTAGGAGAAAAGCCAAAAAAATCATAAAGGTCTTGAACCTGACACCCTTAATCCAATATATCCATGCTGAGAACAACCTACCTCCAGACTTCTTATGTGAGAAATGTAAATCCTTATTTATTTAAGCTCTGTTATTGGACTTCCTGTTTTTCATTGCAGCTGAATGCTTCCCTAACGATATGGCTTATGTCCAGGAGGGCCTTTCTGATAACTCCCAACTAAGCCCTCATGAGATAACAAAGCCCAGCACATATTATACACTATTGTGTGGCCACATTTTTCTTTTTAACCATGAACTTCAGGTTATTATAGAATAAAGTACAGTGTACCAGTTTAAGCACAAAGGATCTGGGCTCTGCTTGGGCCTAACTCTCTGGCTCTCACCCTTACTATTATATGACTTTGGACAAGTTATTTGCTTTATCTAGAAACTCCCTTATCTGGAAAATGGGAAAAATAATACTTCTACCTCCTACAGTTTTTGTGAGGCGTAAATTAAATTATGAATGTATAGCACTCGGTCTGCTAATGCTCAATAAATGCTTAAAATTATTGATATCTTATTTATAAACTAATTTTAATAGCTATCCCAATTCTTTTGTCCATAAAGAAAATAGAGTATTTAAAAAATTATAGGTAGGGAATTCCCTGGCTGTCCAGTGGTTAGGACTCCTCCACGCTTCCACTGCAGAGGGCACGGGTTCGATCCCTGGTCGGGGAACTGAGATCCCACATGCCATGTGGGCAAAGAAACAAAAAAAAAAAAAGAAAAAGAAAAGAAATTCCAAGTATCCCAGACCAATATTAAAGACAGGATGAAAAAAAAAATCAATTTTAGTTTCCTAGGAAAGAAAGGGTATTTTTTAAAGTCTTTACATTTGGAAGCCTTACCTCTTAGAATTCTACCTCCTCTAAACCTTACTCACCTGGAAAATTGGTTGTGCCTCTCTCACCTTGAGGATATATCTTTATCTCCTCAAACTTCCACACATTTATTTATGCCTCTTCTTCTTTGCCTTCATATATATTAATCAGTAACAAATTATTATGTCAACAATATTCATCGAGCATCCATTACGTTCAGCACAGTTTTAAAGGAGATAGGATAAAAACAAAATTAGAAGCATTTTCACTCTTCTCTGAGAAAGAAGCCAGCATTTCGTAGGTAACCATGTCTCCTGTCAATACAAGTCTGCAATCTGACAGCTGACACTCTGAGACTCTGACAATTTTGAGGCCAGATTTTTTTTTTTGGAATGTACAATTTTGTGTAATTTTTGAATAGCAATACATTTTGTATTCCTTACATTAATATAATCAATCAGAGGTCTGGGGCATCACCTTATAACTACCACATTACTGCAGTAAAATATATTAATATTCACTCCAAGAAGAATGAATAAATACCATAATCAGAGGTGTAGTTTATGTCAACTTTTGCTGCTAAATTGTTTAGGTTGAGTGAGGTTTTTTTCACCAAATGAGTTACATAGATCTTTTTATTTTTTCAGTTCTTTTGAATTTCAAAATGGTAGAAAAAGACTTGTAGACTTGTACCACACATTTCAGTAAGATGTAATGCAGTCTAGACAGATGAGCAAACCAAAATGGCTTTTCTCTCAAAAACTTTTTGATTATATGAACTAAGCCAAGGACAGACATCCATGTTCTCAGACCCCTTTTTGTAAACTATACAGAAGAATCTCAAATAGAAAGATCCTCAAAAAGCTATACGAAATCCTGCTCCCGGACTCCAAATTACAACTTTGGAAAATCCCAACTCCCATAGATTAGAAGGAAAGCTTGTGCTCTCCTAGGAGGAATGTGTATAAATGAACATGACGAAAACCCTACTCTTGTATTTTGGAAGAAGTCAAAGAAATATTTTTTCTTTCTTATTTATGGTTTTGAGATTGTGGCCTGTGTGAGCAGAACAGGAGGTCCTGTCCATTCGTCTCTTTCACTGTTCCTCTTTGAAAATGTGAGATGCATGTCCAATGCCCAGAAAACCTGAAAAGAATCAATTTCAAACATTCCTTCCCCCACCTGGTTTGATTTTCAATTTAGCTGGAAACTTGGAAACTAATCTATCCTTGGAAAACATGGACCAAGCAGAACAGCTTTGAAGATCTCTTAAGCTGAATAGCATAAAGCTATAAGCAGACTGTTATTGTTAATATCAATTATTAAACTAATAAAAAAAATCAAGGTAAACAAGTTCGATGAAGATTTCCTCCAGGCTAGACTGGAGTCAAAGCCAAAATAACAGACATTTTGGAAAATTTCCAAGCCCACTTACTGGCCCCAACATATAAAATTTATTAAAAAGTCTGTCATTTAATTTAACATTCACTTCTGGTAGCCTAATTTGCATAAATATTCTCACAGGTGGTAAGTGTATACTGATGCCTTCATTCATTGCCTTGACCTTGACTTGTCTTGACATTGAGTCTCTGACTTTATTCACCTCCTTTGGGATCAAGGGCAAATTCCTATTTTAATGGTGACAGCTCAAAGGTGCAGCTTGTGTTTGTAGCACCTTTGTGCAAATTACAAAATGCTGCCAACTCTGGGAAGACGAATTAGAGCAGAACCGAGGGCATCATGTCATCCATTACCTGCCTCCTGAGCCAATGGCTCTGCACAGCACACAAACCCACTGTGCTATATGGGGCCAGTGTAGCTGTTGTCAGAGAGACAGAAAATTTGCTGAGGCTGAACACTTCACAGTTCAATCAATTTTTTAAAATCATTCATCACAATTTTTGTGATCTCTGAATTTTAGAGCCCTGAGGCCCTAGAATCACCCCAGACTCTCCACCCTGCTTCCTCCCACCAAACCCTATCATCACTGAGATTGTGCCTCTTGTGCTGGACCTCCGGCTCCACCACCCACCCTTCTCTGCCCTGTCCTGGGCTCCAAAGGGCTGACATTCGGTGAGTGTAACACTCAGATCCCTTTGTCCTCTGGTTGGGTTTGACCAGTGGTGATGAGAAGGCTGCAGGCAAAAGAGAGATAGAGGTATTGATTCCCAAGCTCCAGCACAGCCCCCCCACACACACACTCTACTTCCCATGCTTGGTAGGCTTATGGCACTGCTTTAAGATGGCACAGTTTGAACTCTGAGGTGGCCCTACCTCAGCCACACCTCCATCTCTCCAGCTCTCTTGGATCCCACTAACACTGCTCCCTCGTGGTTTTCCACTGTTGCCAGTCCCTGAGAGCTTCACCATCTGTTGCTTCGGACCACACCCTGCAAGGATCAGAGTCCATTCATGACGGTCTCCGCAGTTGCTCCTTTTGAGTGCACCATCATGCTCCCTGACACTTCTTTTTTTTTTTTTTTTTTTTTTGTGGTATGCGGGCCTCCCTCTGCTGCGGTCTCTCCCGTTGCGGAGCACAGGCTCCGGACGCGCAGGCTCAGCGGCCATGGCACAAGGACCCAGCCGCTCCGCGGCATGTGGGATCCTCTCAGACTGGGGCGCGAACCCGGTTCCCCTGCATCGGCAGGCGGACGCGCAACCACTGCGCCACCAGGGAAGCCCCCTGACACTTCTGTCACCAGGAACTCTCACATTGGTCTCACTCCTTTCTTCAACAGTGCTACTCGTCTTTCTTTCTCTTCTTTTTTTTTTAAATTTTTTTTAACATCTTTATTGGAGTATAATTGCTTTACAATGGTGTGTTAGTTTCTGCTTTACAACAAAGTGAATCAGTTATACATATACATATGTTCCCATATCTCTTCCCTCTTGCGTCTCCCTCCCTCCCACCCTCCCTATCCCACCCCTCTAGGTGGTCACAAAGCACCTAGCTGATCTCCCTGAGCTATGCGGCTCCTTCCAACTAGCTATCCACACTACGTTTGGTAGTGTATATATGTCCATTCCACTCTCTCACTTCGTCCCAGCTTACCCTTCCCCCTCCCCATATCCTCAAGTCCATTCTCTAGTAAGTCTAAATGTCCCAGTCCTGGTCTCTATCTTTTCACCTTCTTCATATTGCCTGCAGAGAGATCTGATCAAGTCACCCTCCTGGAATTGGACAGAACCGAGCCCTGCATACTTAATTACTACATTTCACCTCTACCTGCCTCTCCCCCTTTATCTCTCCGAGCAGCAGCCATGCCCAGCCGCCTGCAGTACTGACACTCAGTGCTCATCTCACCTCCACTTTTGCATTTCAGCTGTTCCTTCTACCTCAAAACCCCTTTAGTCCATTCACGCTTCCTGCTGAATGCCTACTAAATATTTGAGGACTAAGTCAAGTGTTATTTTTTCCATATCTTTCTTAGACTTTAAGCTTCTTCCTTTTCTTACTGACTTTTTTGCCCATTCCACCTTACTGCCTGTGTCTTAGGAGACTGTGATAATTCT
Organism: Physeter macrocephalus; assembly: GCF_002837175.3. Lineage (NCBI taxonomy): Eukaryota > Metazoa > Chordata > Mammalia > Artiodactyla > Physeteridae > Physeter > Physeter macrocephalus. Next base: position 62,141,017 of record NC_041221.1, read on the forward strand.
ATCAAAACACGTATAAGATTTTATTATATTAATTTTTTCACTTGTCATTTTTTCTCCTATTAGCCCCTTGAAAGTCAGCTCCCAAAACTCAGTCAGTGAAGGCAAAACGGAGGCATTTAGTACATGGAAAGGAAAAAAAAAAAAAAAGAAGAAGAAGAAGACAGACTAGGGAAAGGAAACGTCCTGTTTATGTTGCAAAATATCATATAAGGTTTTCACGTGTTGCATGAAGACAGAGTGACTTTGTGAATTGCATTTGTTACCTCAGAGTTTGGGGGTGACTACTAAATCCCTGCAAAGATTTTGATAGTAGTAAGGGATGAGTGCAAATATTCTGGGTTTTTTATTATGAAATTTAAAAATAGAAAATTCTAAAATTGAAATAATGCTAGAGTTTTAAAAACAAGTTCAGAAAGAAATAAGGAAAGGACTGTTTCTCTAACTTGAAAAAAACACTTTCTAATTAAAAATCAGGATATCTGCATTTAACTGCTTTATGGTGACCAGCTTTTATTATTGTTGTATCAAAGTGGAATTCAAGACACATTGGATGGCATCACTGAATATATGCTAGAGAATTTACTCGAAAAAAATGAAAGTTTGGATTTAAAGATCCCATGTTAAAAGGAAAACAGTATTTATTTGCCTAGTATTTACTAGGTGTCTATTCTAGATGCTAGTGATACAACTGTGAGAAACAGCAGCATGTACTTCATAAGGGTTTCATGCCATAATGCAAGTAAAATGTTTAGTGCATTTATAGGGTATTTGAGAATTATGCTCATCTAGATATTTATCAAAGGTCAAAGTTTTCAAAGATCTTTAGTTACTACATGAATCTTTTTCATCAACAAAAGAATTGGAGAAACGTAAGACCACACTTTTAAATATGAAAAAATGGCCCCATTCCCCCATTGGGTTTTGTAAATATTTAATATATTCTAATCACAATATGTTTTCCCTTTCTGTTTGAACTTGACTGCCTAGTCTTTCAGGCTTTTCCTTTTCTTTTTGTGATAATGGGACTTGGGTCCTAACTGTCATGGAATAGTCCCCCATATCAGAATGCGAACTTGGCCAATTTCTACTAACTAGTAAAGCTCAGTTTGTGTCCTGATGCCTGTGGACCTTAAAGCTTGCCCTCACTAAGTGAATTAATACTCATATAAATAAGCATAACTCAAATACAGAAAAATATTTAGACTTGGGAAAATTCAAAGCATAACAAAGAATTTGTTGTTTTGAAGCATTTTAATATTTGGCCACGTTGTCAATATATTAATGAATGTAATGTCTTTATCAGGATCCTTTCTTTCCTAATGATAATGAAGAAGATGATGATTCACTCACCCTCTACCAGCACTTTTGAAAATTTATTAAGCTTATTCTGTAGGTAGTAGCATTGAAGACTGGCAGGGAAAATTCAGAATGTGTATAGAATTCCAGCAGCTAAATAGAGGTTTATATATTATCTCTATATTAATACACACCTTATTAATTCAAGTTTCACTTTGCAAGTGAAATGTATTTTAGAAATCAAATTAGCAAGGTATGTGAAAACGATCTTTTTTATATGTTTTTGTCTCCATCTCATAATTAGATCATAATTCTACCTCCAGGTTATCAATCTGATCTAAAAGACCTAAGAAAGGAAGATTTTTGCATTATTTTGGTCAGTCAACACGTTAGTGCTCAGTTTAGTGACAGTATTTTTGAAGACTGAAGCTAAATTGCTTTACCTGCCTATCTTGCTTTCTAATGAACGTTGTAATAATGACTTTCAATATTGCATGTTTTGCAACCATACATTTTCATGCACTTTAACTGCATCCTTTCAATGTATAGCAGTACATTAAAATAAATTTATGATTTTTTAAATATTTTTAATTTATAAAAATTTATATATTTGATTTAAAAATTTTTTGATTAAGTAAATTTCTGATTATAATGATAACTTGTGTGATTCACTCTCACAGCTGTAGTATCTTTTAAAGTTGATAAAGACTTCCCTTCTTTAGTTACCAATCATGAAAAGGGACAAAGTTGCCAAAAAATCCACTAATTTTGAAGAAGAGAACGTTAAATCACACATTGAAATAACATCAAAAGGATGAGAAATGTTTTTTTTTTTGAATCTCCCATGACTCCCCCTAGTATTCTGTCTTTGATGAAATAACTAGCAGGGAAATATAACTTATAATTTGAATCATAATGAAACTTTTCTTGTTTCTTAAGATATTCTCTCATCTTTCTCTTTTTAATGTAATGGTTACTTCTTATTACATATTCAAGGTAATACTTCCTCAGGAACTTTTAAATGAAAACAGAGGATCTATTGTCTGATTTGACCTCTAAATTATGTCTCTGATAAAATGTCACATAAATTAAGTGGTCTTTTTCTGAGAAGATGTAAGCTGTCATTTTAGATGACAGTCACCTGAATTCCATTTACCATATGCAAATGGGGTGCTAGAATCATAGGGTCCAGGCTGGGTCGTCTAGAGAGGGAAATAATGCATTCAGAGTGATCAGGAAGCTGCCCCAAAGGGTGTCAATGAAAGACTACATTAGTATGTAAAGAAACTGCTAGAAATAGTGCCCAAAGAGCTGAAATTTCCTCTCTGTGGGATTTCCCAGACTGATGATGTCATTTTGTTATATCATTCAGTCTCACCACGTTCTCTTTAAGCATGCCATGGTGAATTTTATAATAATTAATTAATAAGGCATATCTAGTATTAGGGTAAAATTTTACTTTCCAGTCCAGTAGAATCACTTATTGCCAGAAAACTCAAATTGTAAAGCATACCTTAAAAGTAACACCCACTGAACACAGCAAGATAATATTTCCCCACCTCCTTGTGTAGGTGCATGTGGCCTTGTAAGCTGATTTATGGTCTATGAAGTTGAGCAGAAATGATGTGTGCCATTTAGAGGTTAAAACTTTAAGATATGGGTACACCCCCATTGTCTCTTTCACCATTTGCCAAGAACAAAGACTAGGGTAAATTCACAAAATGAAAGAAGTCTGGGCTCGTGAATCGGACTTCTACCCAACTGGAAAAATAGAATTGGGAATTTTTAACTTAAGCATAATGGCAAATCATTGGAAGGTCTTACGCAGGGAAGTTCTGTAATCCCTGTGGTAGAGAGTAGATTGTAAGAAGATGTGGCAGCCAGTCTCCAAGATGGCCCCTAATGATCCCCACCTCATGGAGTTCACACCCTTGTCTATTCCCCTCCCTCATTGTAACATGATTGATCACTGTGGCCAATGGAATATAGCAGAAGTGATGGGATGTCACATCCAAGATTAGGTACTAAAGACACTGTGGTTTCCATCTTGGTCTCTCTGTCTCTCTCTAAGATTACTCATTCTGGGGGAAGCCAGCTGCTATGTCATGTGCAGCTCTGTGGAGAGACTCACATGTTGAGGAACAACCACATGAGTGAACCGTCTTGGAAGTGGATCCAACCCCCATGACCATGCTGTTGGTCACTCAAGCCAACAGCATGAGGGACCCTCAGCCAAAATCACCTAGCTAAACCTCTCCTGGCTTCCTGACCCACAAAAACTGTGTGCTGTAATAAATGTTTGTTGTCTTAAACTTCTTAGTTTTAGAGAAATTTTATGCACAACAATAAATAGCTAATATAAGAGATAAGAGTATAAGCAGGATGATTAGACATGAGACTATTGCAATGATCCAGCAAAGAGACGGTTGTGATATTAACAGATTTGGAGATAAATGAGAAGATCATATATTTTTTTTTGTGGTGGGATGGAGCCTAACCTGATACAGTTTATGTGGAAGAACCTGGAAAATAATCCTCTCAGTGCAAGATATTGATGTGATTTGAGTGCTGAGAAAGCCAACTGAGGCTTCCCCAAAGTGATAGTAGCAACTTTTGTGATGGTATGGACTGCATTTGTATGCTCCCCCAAAATTCTTATGTTGAAACCCTAATCTCCAATGTGGTGATATTTGGAGATAAGGCCTTTGCAAGGCAATTAGGTCATGAGGATGGAGCCCTCATGATGGGATTAGTGCTCTTATGAGAAGAGACACATGAGAGCTTGCTCATCTTCTCTCTCCCTCTCTCTTTCTCTCTCTCTTTTCTATATGAGGATATGGCAAGAAGGCATCTATCTGCAAACGAGGAAGAGGGCTCTCACCAGGAACCAAATTGCTGGCCACCTTGATCTTGGACTTCCCAGCCTCCACCACTGTGAGAAATAAATTTCTATTATTTAAACCACACGATCTATGGTATTTTAATTATAGCAGCCCAAACTGACAAAGAGAGATGGAAAGGTGTTTCCTCTGTTTCTTGCACTGAGTAGGTTATTCTTGGAGCGATTTGTCTAATTCTGGGTGATATACTTGCAAAGAGCAATTGAAAAATAAGACTCATGCAGAGGATGTTCCAAAACGGTAGCCTGAGGGATGGTAGAATGGAAACATGACAGTGAGAAATGACGAAGGGAAGCAGCAGTATCAAGCTTGGGAAAAAAACTAAGATCGAACATGATGGATATATAAAAATATTTGGAGAAAAATCCAATCCTCACCAATTCTCTTTATCTGAAGCTTTGGAAATTTTACTGAGTGCTTAGTTTCTTAATTATAACTTCTTTCCAACTATTCTATCTTCAGTATGAAAGAGTTAGTGAGAAAATTCTGTCCCCAAGAAGAAGCCAGAATCAATTCACTGAATTGATATTTGTACAATGTCCACAAGACATGGAGAATTATAACTCAAGAGATTTAAAATGTATTAGAGCATTGTACTTTTTGCTCTAAGGAATAGTGATAATTAAATAGATATTTTGTTCTAACATTGTGATCTCATTTTTAATATCCTTCAGCAAAAAATTATGGCAAGTTTTCTCTCATTTCTAGAAATTAAAATTTTTTTTTCCTCAGGAGACAAAGGTTTGTTGTTTTGTTTTATACCAGTGTAGACTTGCCGGCTCCAGAGAGCAAAGATTCATTAATATAGCTCCCAGGAGGTAGACAGGCAGCTCACAGCTTGGTGATGAGAGGGGTCACATAGAAATAAGAAGGGAAGAGTTGAATAAATTGCACTAAGAGTGAATTGGGTAAGAAAATGTTGGAAATATTACCTGCAATAGAAATACAAGTATACTTTTAAACAAATGCATGAAATTCACTTAACAAATATTAATTTAGCTCCTACAATGTGTCAACCATTTTACCAGGTGCAGTAATCCAATGGTGAACAAAACCAAAACAAAATAAAACAAAAAAGCATTCAGTATATTGTCCTTACAGGCAAGTGGGAGAGTCAGATAATTACATGAACAATTATACAAACAGAAGTAAAATGGATATAAATTTCAACTTTGCCTAATGCTATAGATGATATAATGGAGAGATGCAAGGTATCATGAGAGCCTAAAACCGGAAAATTTGACTTTATGAAGGAGCTTAGGAAAGGTTTATCTGGAGAAATGTTGATTAAGGTAAGATCTGAAGAAAGAGAAAGAGTTAACTGGGTTGAAGATGGTAGAAGTTGAGGGCATATCAGGAAAATGGAATGGCTTGTGCAAAGGCCCAGTGGTTGAAAGAAGCATGAAAAATATGCAACACTGACCTGAATCCAGAAGGCCTGTACCCAGCAGAGAAGGGCAAGAGGGAGTAAAGGATGGAGAAGAAGCTCAGGGCTAGACCCTGCAGAGCCTTATGAGTTATCTTAGGAAGTTTTGTTTGCATGTTTGCAATGGGAAGCAGTTGAAGAGTTTAAGTCTAGAAAGGGGAGAGGAAGGTGACATGATTAGGTTGTCTTCGGGGGAAGGTTTAACTCTGACCACAAAGTAGAGAAGCAGTTGGACAGTGAGCAGAATGGAGCAGAGCAGATCAATAGTTGAGGTGAGAGGTGTTGTAACTTGGAATGGAATAGCTATGGTATGCATGGAAAGAAGTGGATAGGTCTTTGGTAAAATATTGACAATTCGATGTGTGAGAGAAGGAGGGGTCAAGGATAATTGTGAGTTTTCAGACTCACACAACTGTTTGGATGGGTGGAAGTAGGGGTTAATCACTGAGAAACAGAATACTGAAATAGGCCTAGGAATTAAGCCAGATGATTAAAAGTTCAGTTTTGGATATGCTGAATTTAATCCAATATGAGGCCACCAAGATGAATTTTCACACAGGCAGTTAAATATATGGGTATGGAGCTCAGAAAAGAGGTCAGAGCTAGAGATCACTGCTGTGAGTTACCTGCAAAGATGTCATAATTGAAACAGGAGTGGAGAAGAGGTAACCTGGGACTGCACGTTAAAGAACTTCAACGTTTAAAGAGAGAAGATGCTGGTAAGGAATACTGAAAGGGAGTGGCCAGGCAGATAGGTGGAGAACCAAGCATGTGCTGGGTTTAGGAAGCCAAGGAGAAAGAGCATTTCAAGGATGAAGTTGTCATTGAGTCAACCACTGGTGACAGATCAAATAAAAAGAGAATATGAAGAATAGACTCTTCCGTGCTAAACAAGAAAGATTATTTAAAGCTTCTAGAGGAATTTTCTTCAGCTTTATTAATTCCCTAAGTCTCAGAATTGTAGGAAGGAGTAGGAGGCTTTTTAACCTCTTGATATTGTCGTAAAGGACCATATGTCTCATACACCCAAGTTCAGAGACATGGCACAGTCACACTACTGTTATTCCCAAATGTAGGAAACCACAACCTGTAAATTATGATTTTAAATTAACCGATTATTTAAATTAGGTTTAAGTGGCCCCCATAGCCATCATCCTGATTTCATTTTGAAAATGTAGAGAAACACGAACCTGCTATTTCTAAAAGTTCTTTAGTAACATTAATATAGAAATAATTTTTAACAGTTTGAGTAGGAAATGAGAAGAAGGAAGAAAGCTGAAGAAAAGTAGCCTGCAAATATATCATCTTAAGACTCTAAATCATCTATATTTATTTGCTTTTATTTCTTATGAGGTATGGGGATGTATTGCTGTAGCTTAGCATATTCTTGGTACTTAATGCTTACTACACAATTTTTTTAATAGTGGGAAAGAAGAGGTAAATTTGACTCAGACAAGCCAGAATTTATTTTTAAAGTAATATTTTTAAAAATCCATGTTTATTTTCCAAAAGAACACTGGCTTACTCCTTCCAACTAAATGATGAATTATTAATATTTAGAGGAAAAAATGATGTTCTTCTGATTACCTAATACATTTCCTGATCTTCTTTCTTCCTTTTCATTTATGAACAAACAATATATGTTTGTTTGCTTTTTTAAAGATATTTACTCTATAGGCCAGAGACAGCCTCCCTATGGGGGAAATAGGAAGAGGGGAAGGAGAGCCACCATCAAATGAAAAGCGGCCCAACAGCAAGAACAGAGCTGGACACTGCAACGGACATCTCACTCAGTCCTCAGAATGAACTCCTGTGTCTCCCTCACCTTACAGAGACAGAAAGTGAGGTTCTGAAAGGAATGTTCCTGCTCCAGAGTGAACAGAAAGAGTTTTCACTCCTCTGAGCTAGTGTCCATACTCCTCACACTATATCATCTGCCCACACAGGGTTGTAAGGCTGCATGAGAGAATATTATGTCCCCTCAGTCACCATATTTACTTGGCTGTGAAAGCCTGAAGATGCATGTCCATTCCAACTTAGATGTAAAGAAGTAATACATTTGGGTTAAAACGTGTGATATTGATTTTTTTTCCTAGGAGCAGATTATAAAATATAGAGAGATAAAACCTCATTGGACATCTGAGAGGGAGGGGACATGAAATAAGGGAAGAAAAGAGTATTAAGAAGGACCTAGGGATACCAAAAGTGTCCTCCTAATTTTGCCTGAAACCAACACAGTTGAAGGCAGAGTAATTGTGTTGTTGATGGAACATTCCTTCCACCTAGCACAATTAGCAAGTTATTACTAATAGATTTGCTCCCTCACATAGTCTCTAAAATAATTTTTCTCCATTTCAGAAGCAACAACTTTCATCAGGAAATACTGAGGACCCTTGCATAAGCTGCCTTTGAAAGAGTGCAAGTTACACAGATAGAACGGCCCAGTACACAATCCACTGATGAACTCTCAACTACAATACCTTGATTTTTGCCAAGGTCATGATAAGAAATAAAATTAAGAGATCAGAATAAGTTCATGACCACAGAAAGTCAGTTCTAGCTAGTGTCTTTCTCAGAATTTCCCAAATAGAACCTCTATAAATAGTTCACCCTCTACCCAGAAGAATTTGATTTGGAAATTAACAGCTGCCTCAGTGAAAAATTTTAGCCACACAGGAAAATAAAAGTTTATTAGAGAAGCAGCTGCTAATTGCACTACTGTATTTCCCAAATGTGTGACTGCTTCTGAACTGCAATACACTGCTCTTTCCTGCATACAGCCTGGCTATTCCAAAAGTAGAACATTGCATCCTTAAAGTGACTTCAGTGTAAGTCAGTACAACTACAGGACTGAATACCTGATTCAATGAAGTGTCTTCAGTGCTCTTGGTTTATTCTACTAGCTAATCTGAACTCAGTACTTTCCTTCACTTTCACGCAGCTTTTCCTGAACATAAAATGAGATATGGAGGCTGAAGGAGACTGGAGCCCATCCTAAGCCATGACAAGCGTCTGGGGAAGAGGCTGTCTTTTGTCGGTGTGGCAGAGGTTATTGGAAGACCATCACAAAGTTGCTATCCAACCTCTGTAGAAAATTCAACATTTGCTTCAAATGTTTTGGTTTTATTGAAAAGTTTTGAGTACTTTTAAAAGACATTAAATAGACTACTCAGCTTTTCCTTGTTTTGAATGTTTCTTCTTTCTCCCTCTGTTCCTCAGATTCTAGAGTTTGATCCATTGTAGATTTCTATGAATATCAAACAATAAAGGACTAAAAAATAGGAATAGGATACATTAATACACTTACTTATTTAATAAATATGTAGTGGGAATCTGTTATGGGCCAAATGCTGTTTTAAATTTCCAGAACTCTGTGTCTAGTCCACATTCATAAATGGCTACAATTTAAGACCATATGTAAGAAGTTCCCCCAAAAAATAGGTATAAAGAAGGTGCAATACTAGTGTAGAGAAGTGGCTAGGATGATGATCAAAGTAGTCAAGAAAAGTATAATGCCTATTGTTCATTGTCAAGTTAGAACACCTTCTGTTCTCTTCTGTCTTTCCTCTGCATCTTAGGGGCTGGAAGGCTGAGAGCTGCATTTCCATGAATCCCTTGCTAGTTAACATTTTGGGTAAGAGTCTGCCAGTGACAGGCACTTACATAAAAATGTGTAGGTAAAAGAGACACAAAGCCATATTCTTGTTCCTTTGACAGTAGCAAGTCAATGTGTGAACTACAGTATAGTTGAGGGATTTTTTTAGTGACTTTTGGCATTTTCCTAAGAGTTACCTACTTTCATGCTCCAGGCAGCTGTTAACAGTAATGGTAATTTCCTGTGGTTTTTTGAACTTCCTGATTCTCTGAATGTTAGGGGCAAACCTAAGAACTGGCCATAGCCTTCCCTGACCTTTATTTCCTGTAGTCCTTCAAGCACTTACATCCTTATATTAAATCCTTGCTTACATAAATTTCCTACATATGGCACTCTAGCTGAACCTATACCAGTCAGGAGGGTTTGGGTATGGTTGGCAGAGTGGCAGGTGATCAGGAGCCAGGGTTGTCTAGAGATCGGGACGAGCATAAGTACATCATCTTATCATCATTAGCATCACCATCATCATTACTAGTGTTTACTATGCTTACTATGTGCCAGGCACTGTTCTAGGCACATATTTACTCAATCCTTAAAATGACTAATATAGGTGCTATTATTGTAAAAATGAGAAAATAAGTGCCAAGAGGGGTTAATTAAACCTGTGTAAGGTCACAGAACTACCAAGTGGTGAAATCAGAATTCATCATGTTTGGAAAATGAAGGGTACACGTTAAACAAAATTGAAGATATGACCAAAGAAATTGAGCTAAAACATCAATGAGTGGTCTTAAATATTGTTGGTAAATTACTAGCTTTGTTAAAAAGTTAAAAGTATTGACAGACTTACAGAAAGTTGCAAAAAAGCAACAGCGAGATCCTGTACCCTTCCCCCAGTTTCCTCCAAATGACTACATCTTTCATAATTATAGTACCATATCAAAAGCAGGAAATTGACATCGGTACAATGCCGTTAACTAAGCTACAGATCTTATTCAGATTTCACCAGTTTATACATACACTTGTATATGTGTGGTCCATGTGTATTATACATAATGTGATCGAATAAATGACTGTTTTTAAACTCAAAAACTTAACTCCACAATTTTAATATGTCGTAACATATTTTCAAGACAAACAATCTTTGCTTGATATAAACTCAGTGTGAGTGAATAATACTCAGTCTCAGGCTGCCTTGATAGAAACACCGTGCCCAGCCTCTTGGTGGTAAGAGCTCTACTATAGTATACACTGATTAGACCCACCCAGTTGTGTTCACCCACACCCGGAGAGACAAGACAAACTGGAGGACTTCCAGAGAAAGGAAAATGGATGTTGAAGGGTGATCATCAAGGGTCTGAAATCCCTGCCATACAAAGAAGGGTTGAGAGAATAGGCACTGTTTATCCATGAGAAGAGATGATCTAAGAAGATGTGACATCAAGCTGCTCATCCAACCCAGGGTCTCAATTTTACACATGACACTTAGTTAAGCCAAGCACCCACTCATGCATGAAAATCCATACTCTTCTCACTTGGAAAGCCCTATTTTCAGAAAGACTTTCATGATTCTTATTAATTAATCCTTTCTTGAATGTATATATAAATATAAGTGTACATATATATGTGTGTGTGTGTGTGTGTGTATACACACACACACACACACACACACACACATACAGCCTTTACCAAATGACCCACATAATTTAGCCTAGTGATTCTCAAAGTGTGATCCAGGATCAGCAGCCTCAGTAAACTTGGAGATTTGTTAGAAATGTAAATTCTTGAGCCCCACCTCAGCCTTACTGAATCAGAAACTCTGGGTTTAAATCTGTACTGTAACAGGCCATCAGGTAAGCTAATGGATGCTAAGGTTCCAAAGCTATGGTGTAGTTCTTAACTACCTGGGGTGGTGTTGTATTGAATATGGTTATCCTCTTTCCCCAGCTACTGCTCTGTGAGGGAAGGTTCTATGTCCTTTTCTGTGTCTCCCTAATTATGCCCAGAACAGAGCTAAGTAAGCAGTTTACTGATTGATTTAGAAGACTTATTCTATTTTGTTTGGAAAATTGAGTCTGTTTCAACATATATCTGGAGTTGGTTTCTATCCTAGAATAACAGCTTTCTCTGACTTCCTAGGATTTGATATAGTTCACTATCAAAGCCAAGACGATTAAAACTATAATATTCATCAGCAACTGTCAGTGTTATTAATGCATTTTTGACACCAAACTGAGAACATAAACTTCTACTTTCCCTTAAAGCTGTCTTATCATACAGATTTGGCATCGGTACACCCTTGGCTGACCAACTGGGCTAAGATCACAGCTCAAAGAAAGCTAATGTGCCCTTAGCATGCAGCTCTATTAGCTGGCTTCCATATCAAAGCTCAGGTCAGAGAGCCTGGAATGTGTCCTTTTATCCTAGTCTATCCTGTTCTCTGAGAACACTGGAGCTAAATGCTTCCATCATTTCCACAGAAGTATCACATAATCAAGAAGTAAATATTCCTAAGTGACAGAAGACATGGATCCTGCTCTTTTAAGAATTATTTTTAGGGTCACCAGAGGGCTTCTGAGATTAGCTCAAGAGGCAATGCCTCCCACCTCTGCCCTGAGTCCACAGGCCATATGCAGTGAGGGCCAGGCACCCAGGATAGGAGACCCTTTGGGGTCTGATTCCAGGTTTCCTAAAGGAGTACCTGGACTCCTCCACTGGCTGAGGGGGCAAGGGCTGTGGTTCTCAAACTTCTGTGTATTTGAGGATCACCTGGGAACACATTTAAAATGTACCTGGGTCCCTCTACAGAAATTCTGATTTATTAGTCTGAAGGGAAGCTGGATAATCTAAGTTTTTAGCAAGTGCTCATGGAGACTCTGATTTAGGAGGTCTGTAGTTTACACTTAAACAAATTACAAGGAGAACAGCCCTACTTAGAGTATTTAGCATCGCCTCATACACCAGGGAGGTGGCAGAGGTCTGTTCACCACCTCTTTGCAGTCAGTTGTTAGAACTGCATTAGTGAGAGAGCATGAGCTGCATTATCATATGTATGAATATATATCACTCAAATATTATTTGTTCATTCAACAAACGTTATCACATATTTTATGTCCAGGTCCTATGCTAGATATTGGGGGAATGAGAGTTTCTCCATTCAGAAGAAGACAAATATTAACTGTGTCAATATCAAGGAGTCAAGTACTACAAAGAGTATAGCGATCTGAAGAAACAGAATAGAACTACACTAGTGGCCAGGGCGGAGGGGGTAGGAATGGCTGATGAGGACAAGAGTTTATTCCCTTAAATTAAAATCTCACCTTCAGTGAGGCTCATTTTAAGGATACGCAGAAAATCATATCACTATTGGTCTCATCATTTGGAAATAGAGTCTGAAGCAATATAAAGTCTTCTCAATCAACTGGCTAACTAAAATATCTCAAATTTTATAAAACAACCATTTAAAAATGTGTGTACACACACACATATATATATATATATGAATGACTATGCATAGAAAAAAAACCTGGAAATGCACACTGAAACTGTTTTGATCTCTGAATTCTGTGATTACTGGTTATTTCTGTTTTTTCTTTGCCCTTGTCTGTATTTTCCAAATGGTCTATAATAAACTGGTATTATTTTTGTAATCAGAAAAAATATTATTAGAAACAAAACTAAGGCAGATTCTACAATAAAAATGAAAAGCATTCCTATAAGGAAATTATGAAGAAATGTTTTGAGCCAACATACATTTATTAAGCATCTCTTATATAGATACCAAAATTCCTAGAACCACAGCTTGTAGATCTTCCACTTATCAGTTGTGTAATGTTAGACAAATTACTCTTTCTGTCCCTCAGTTTGTTTATCTGGAAAAGCAGTTCAGTCATTGCGTGAATTAAATTAATTAATGCATGTTATGTGCTCAGAGAAGAATTTGACATTTGATAGCCCTCAATAAATGTTAGTTAGTACTGTTGCTACTGCTCCTCTAAAGAACTACTGTCTCCCCCATTTGTGAGTCACCAGGCTCTGCTGGAGTATGATCAGAGATCAGGATCTCATTACTTCCTAAGATGGCCTTTTAGATTTCTGAATAGCTCTACTTATTGAAAAGGTCTGTTTATGCTGAGCCAAAATATGCTTTCCTGGAATTTCCACCTACTGGACACTCTTCTTTCTATTACTACACTGTGTAAAAAGATTGCTTCTCCTCTACATGAAATTCCTTCATATATGCAGGTTACTGCCATTTCTTCTCTGAGGCTTCTCTTTCTGCTTGGTAAACAGTTCCTCAAATGACATAACAAGAGCAGTAACACCTGCCTTATATTTTATAAAACTCTATTACATATCTTATGTGAGCATCTCAGCACATAGAATAAATATTACCACCATCATCTTTTTATAGGTCAATAAATGCAGGCTTGGAGAAGTAATTGACTCATGCAAGATCACAGCTAGTAGGTGGTGGTAGTGAGAATAAACACAGGATGCCTCTTAAAAACAAGATGTCCAAGGCTCTCTTCTACATCACGTCTATTTTTAAATGTCATACTTTAAGTATAATGCTCCAATTGTACACAGAAGGATTCTCCTGTGTCTTCAAGTACATCTTTTATTACTGTAGCTTGAGTTTGTTATCAGCCAGAATTCAGCCAGGAAACAAGAAACCAGTCTACAACTTCCAAACACAGAGAACTGTAATAGAAGGACTTGGTTTCACATATGATAGAAGAGTTGTGAAGCCAAACAGAGGACATGAAGACATCCAAGAAATTCACCAAAGGAGGAAGCCATTACCACCCCTAGAAGTGGTGTCCAGAGCCAGCTCTGCACAATAGAAGCTGGGAATCAAGACCTAGCATGATTTGAGGGAATGAGAGCCACAAGACACTGGGAATGGGGGAAAAGAAATACTCTGGCTCCTCTCTTTTCATCCTCTAGCTCCTCTCTTTTCATCCTCTAGCTCTCAGTCAGGGCCCGGCATCAGCTGAACGTACCCAGAAACTAGGGTCTAGGGGAGCTCGGGAAATATAGATCCTGAATTACAGAGCAGAGGTGGGGAAGAGTGAGGACCGGGCCTGAGAACAACCTGGCTATTACAGGCACACATCACACTTCTAATTCATTTTGAGCTTACTGTCAAGGTAAAATCCAGTCATTTTTCACATGAACCCTTAGTACACTAGTTCTTTTTTGTTTGTTTGCCTTTGGCAATTGACCTTTTTTTTTAACATCTTTATTGGAGTATAATTGCTTTACAGCGGTGTGTTAGTTTCTGCTGTATGCTGCTTCCCACTAGCTATCTATTTTACATTTGGTAGTGTATATATGTCCTTGCCACTCTCTCACTTCGTCCCAGCTTACCCTTCCCCCTCCCCGTGTCCTCAAGTCCATTCTCTACATCTGCGTCTTTTTTCCTGGCAATTGACTTTTTGAATTTAAGCAAGGTCTTTAATTTATCTTGCTTAATTCCATCTTCTGACTTTTGGTCAGCCTTTTAGATGCTGTAAACCTCTCATCCCCTCTAGCCTTGTGTAATCTGGAAATCAATAAATATGATTCAATACCTATATTCAAACTATTATTAAATATTTTGAATGCGGCAGGGCTAAGGCTCCAGATCAACAACTAAGAGCGACCACAGTGGAGCACATGAGGTACCCACCTTGGGCACAAAACTGGGGCAGGGGGAGTGCCAAAAAGCTCAGTAATCAAGATAAACAATATTTTAATGTGATATATTAAAAAATCAAAATTAATGCAAAGTCCCAGGGTAAACAAAATATCAAAATTATAAATAAAAACAGACCTCACAGTGATTAACATTTATCAATTTCTCAGCCACCTGTAAATTCTCCTTTTTATGCTCTAACCTGTCCCACCCTTTTCTTCTATTACTGAAGGATAAAATAAAGTATGCTGCTAAACATCTTTCAAATGCTTTGATACATTATGTTCTTGAATCTAGAACACTAATTTACTAACCGTGTAGAGAAAGAGAAAAAATTCAAGATCACATCTGAAGCTGATATAAATTAATGGAACATCACTCTCTAAAGCCATTTTATACTAAATGTATTCCCAATTCGATATCACTTCATACAAAATTCCCAAAATGTTGCCATTCCAACATTACTTAACAAGAGGTAAAGTGTGGAAAGTGGAAGTGGAAAAAGACTGTGGTCTTAACTGATCGTGGTTAGACTATTTTGCAAACTTTACAAAATGCATGTTCTTGAGAACACGCTGTGCTGCTTCCCAGACTGTAGAAGGGGCCTTTGCAAGCAAAGTTTTATTAATTTTGTAGTAAATCCAACTCTGAATTTAGACAAAACTCCTAGTAAAATTTCACGCATGGACCATAAATCACAGCAGACCCTTCCATTGTGCACTGTTACACAGATCTGATTTCTTGCTAGATAGAATCATGTCTTCTGAACCTAATCTCTGCTCTATAGATGAGTAGATTGGAGCATATGGTTTTGAAGATGCTCTCCATTACTCCATTTCACAAAATAAAAACTGGCTATTTCAGAAATAGTCCAGAACAAAAGTGACAGTCAATTTCCCCAGCATAGGTTTTATAAAAGGAAGTCTTCATATAAAGTACCTTTCTTTCATAAAATATCTCACTTACAAAAATGTTGTCTCAATTAGGAAGAAGAGCAGTCATTTTTCTTTTTTTCACTAAAAAAGACAAATATCCTGGTGTTGTTTAATCAAAAAACCAGAAAAGAGAAAAGTCGCTGTGCACTAAAACTCCAAAAGGTGGCCTAGATTTTGGTACTTGCTAAAGAGGAGCTTGTCTAAAAATAAGCCCAAGTGTCTGGATAAGCTTGAGGATTTTAGAGAAATGATTCCAAAATGCTAATATGAATGCTAAAAACTCAAATCCATACATGTCTTATGTTAATAGTTTAAAATTAATTGTCTTCTGAAAATAATATCATTGCTTTACAAATAAGCAGAGAATGGCAAATCCCCACAATGAACATCATAGTCAATGTGTTCAGAGGTATGAGAGAGTGGTAGGAAGATCTGAACAAAATGATTGATGGGTAAAGAAGAGATATTTTGGACCTATAATCATGGAGATGGTAAATACCCATTTTAGAATGAGGCACAGTCTGACTCAGCTAATCTAAGTACATTTTTTAATCACTCTGTTAAAACCACCCACAAACAAGAGACAGCTCTTCATCACTCACGTCATAATAACTTCTCAAATCTCTTTAAATCTGTAAAACTGCCAGTTGACTCTAATAAAATACAATCAGCATAATACCCTATGGCTTGATATTTAAACGTTGAATTTGATTATTTAATTGATGTGGAATTTTTAACCTCAATGTTTAAAAGATAATTTGAAATATTAAGATTCGATAGTTTAGAAGCATGGATTTCACCTAAAACCCACAGAAAAAAATAAATAATGTGAAGCCTACGTCATATTATCAAGAGTGTGGTGTTATTTTGACAATGACCTAATTTGGGGGGTAGCTTATAAACAATACTTCTTTAGTTGTTGTTTATTCTAATGAATGTTATCTATTTTAGATACATTGCACAGTTTTTGATTTGGCAATATTATGTCCGTTAGTCAATCTTAATTGTTTTCAGGAACATCTTTAAATCTTACCAGGTTCAGTATAAATAAAATTGGATTTCATCCCTTCTCTATGGAATAGTACCTTTCAACCTGTAAATCAGTAATTGTTTAGTAGCTAATGACTTCATATCTTTAAGTCCTAGAACCACCACTGTAGCAAAAGATGGGAAAAATATAAAATATACTGAGTTCTGGCATTAGAAAATACCATCTGATGGTTTGAGTTGACCCAAATGAAGGGAAAATAGATGTTGTACAAATTTATTTGTAGCAACTTGATTCCATGTGCTCTTGTTTATGCAGAAGAGGTCAAGAAAACCTCTAACAACCCACTCAGTTCAGCTTTCACATTGTGATCATGAACCAGTTCTTGTCTATAAGATATTCAATCGTTTGTGGATAGAACAAAATTTATATTAGCATATTCATCTTTATACTTTGAAATAAGTTTTGGCACTCATTGCTCATGAATAAAAAAAATGTTATGCAGTGAAATCCTCTAAGGCAATTAGCATAACACAGGGTTTATTTCTTCAACCAAAACCTTCTACTACTAAGGGCCTTTTTGGAAATCGAACTTAATGCTTCAAAGTACCTATGTGAAAAGAAGATGAAATTTAATTTTTGAAGTTTTTTTTTTATTTCACAGGTTTCCCCTAGAGACAATGCAGCAGATACAATTCAGAAAATATAAAATAATTCTCTGCTTTATTTATGCTGGTAGAAGTGTCTAGATTCTCATTCTGACCACAATTCATCTTTTCTCCTCTGTACATGAAAAAGGATTAGGAATCTAACCTGACTTCAACACAT
The DNA here is from genome assembly GCF_002837175.3 of Physeter macrocephalus. Classification (NCBI taxonomy): domain Eukaryota; kingdom Metazoa; phylum Chordata; class Mammalia; order Artiodactyla; family Physeteridae; genus Physeter; species Physeter macrocephalus. The sequence continues at coordinate 62,158,665 of NC_041221.1, forward strand.
GGTAATTTTCCATCTCCTGTGATGTTAATTAATTTAATGGAAATGCTTGATTTTAGAGCTAAAACAGGGTCCTCAATGTTGTACCTACAATGTATCATTATTATTTATAGAACACTTTGCTTTTCAGAGCATTTTCAGGAGTTTTACTAGTCAGTTTTCATTGTATCGCTTACAGTTGTATAATTACTCTCATTTGACACATAGAGAAAATCACAAATAAAGACATGAAAGCTATGGTTTACGCTATACCAAAACTATGCATTTCATTCCATCAGTGCAGCTAACCCAGTCATGAAGGAAAAAATAGCAGCTCAGTCAAGATACTTAACACTATCTGGACAAAAAAGAAAATCAAACAAAAATAAATACACACATCTGTAGTGATGTCCTAAATTAAATGGTCAGTCAAGATATAAGTTTGTTCCATAACTTCAGACCTAGCTCCTATCCACCCTATGAATTAACTCATGGTGATGAGATAAGATGAGAAGGCGACATTTTTCCTCCTGAAGAGATAAGTAGTTTCCATTCTATGCATACAAAAAGTTCCTAAAAAGGAGTTTTTCCTATGTTTATTTAAAATTAAAATTAGTTAATCTCATTTTTTCACATTAAGAATTAGATTTCCCCAAACTGTGAATATTTTGAAAAAAAGTGATATCTGATATTTATCGAGTCTTGACTCTGTGCCGGCCACTATTGTGGATTATTTTAACAATCCTCGGAGGGTTCATATTTCTATGACATGGATTTTATGCCTAATTTACAGTGGATGTGATAAAAGTCCAGACAGAGAAGTCAAGGAACTTACCCACAGTCACAAAACTAGTTTTGATAGACCTGGGACTTGGACTCAGGTCTGACCTTAGAACCTGTATGCTTTGCCACTCCATCAGTTGAGAGAAAGAAAATCCAGGGCTCAACATGACGTCCATCACTATGATTTGTCCTCACTCTTGATTCCATAGTCCCCAGATAGAGGAGACACTGTGAGTATAACCTGAAATCATTGTTTTCACTAAAACCTCCCAGAAAAGCAATACTTCTATACCCACAGGACAGAGTGCCATACAAAACAGGAGTGTGTGGGCTTTCTCCCCTCTTTTGCACACAACATGCCATGTGCTCCATGTCTTCAGCCATGGAAATTCCCGAAATCTGTACTCTCATTTTGGCATCTGGAAGGTTTCAGCATAAGAGCAGGATATTGCTTATAATGGTACCTAGGAGCACTGAGTGGATGGGCCTCCTATGCATTTCTTACAGGGGTTCCAAGAGCAAAAGGAACAAAATGGCCTGTGACTAAAGCAGCTAGAAGAACCCATAGGAGAATGCCAGTGAGATAGCGCCTGCAGACACCGTAAATAAGTGGTTAGAAAAGTGTTTTACTAGAAGTCGAAGGTTCTGCAATAACAAGGGGGAGTGAAAGCCCAGAAAACTTATATCATAACTGCTCATCTCACTCCATTTTTCACCTGTCCACCTTCCACGTCCCTCAAGGCTGGGGCAGCCTAAGAAAATACAAACTGTGAATTTAATCCCTTGACAATGTTCTTTGTACACTAACTCTCTGATAAATAACATTTTAAACATGTCTCACTCCACTTCGGATGTCTTCAAGTCTCATGTTTTCATTATACGTGGGATCACTGCCCATTATGAGTAGTATTACATACTGTGATTAGCAAGGCCTGAGTTTATCTCCTTAATACAGCATATAATTGTCTCTGGCCAAAAAAGAAAATTGACATTGTAATTATATTCATAGTTAACACATAAGTTTAGGACGTAATCTAAAGAAACAGGTCAACAAAATAGCAGCCATGTAGGTGCCAGAACAGGGCTAGACAGGGCTGTTACCCAAGCCTAATCATTGGCTTTTGTTTGTTTGTTTTGTTTCATGCTTCTGATATTTTTAAGGACCTACAGATGAGTAATATTTATTACTGCTTTTCATGGCTATGACCATTCTCAGAGATTCCTAATAGAGAGAAGAAAATACAGGTATGGTCTAAAAGATTTTATGTTCAAGGCCAAAATAGTAGGCATATTATGGCAGAACATTTTGAAGAGGATGATTATAGCGTACATGCACACATGCATATTAGAGTGTGGTTACAGTCATCCTTGATAATCTTCAGGGCCTTTGTTCCAGGACCCCCAGGGATACCCAAATCTGCAGATGCTCAAGTTTCATATAAAGTGGCGATCCGCCATTGCTTGAATCTGTGGATGCGAAACCTGCGGATACAAAGGGCCCACTGTATACGTTTCTTGGAAGAGGGATGGGCAGCTCAGTGCTGGCGGTATCAGAGTGGCAGGCTGGCCTTGGCAGACAGCTAAAACAAAGACATCAAAGAAAATAAAAAAGAAGAGAGCCATCTGAGTTTCCAGGAAAGGTTAGGTTAAAATCTAAAGGTTAGGACTCCCCTAACAGGTGTGGCAGACAGGATCTGGGATTCACTCTAGTTACACACTGGCCGCCCAAGCATTTCCCTTGAATTTGGCTTGGGAAATAAAGAGTGACCCAGCCTTGCTTTGCCACTAATGGAAGCATGAACTTTGAGTCCCGCATAACTCCACGTAGATGTCCTCACAGTATCCCCCCGAGGTCCCTTAATAGAAGAGCTTCTGCCTATCTTGGCTTTGCTTATGATACCCATAAAGATGATTAGTAATAATGCCTCATTTTGTTATTCAGTGTGATCCTCACAATAGCTCTGATGTAGAGTGAGGGTGGTATTAGCCTTGATTTTCAGATGAGGACAGACTCAGGGAAGGACTTGGTCTAGGTCCAACAGCTAGTGAGTGGCAAAGCCAGTACTCCTGACTTCAGGCCACTTCCTTTGCCAGAGCCCTGGGCTGTCTCACCAGCCGTGGCCAAGCTTCTGAAAAAGTGAGCCCCAAGGCTTCTGGGAAGATTCATTTTTCAGTTTTGCTTCTCCCAATGGATGCAGGGGCAGTATGGCCTCTTTACAATGTTGGATGAAGTGAACAAAGGGATGAACTTTATTTTATTTGCGCTCTCTGTCTTCAGGTTCTATTTACCACTGACTCTGCAACAATGAACAATTTAACTTCTCTGATGATTGATTTCTCTGTCTTTAAAATGGCAAAGGTAATATTTGTCACCCACTGACATTGCTAGAATTAAGGAACCAGAGCTTCTAAAATACAGTGAAAGAGATTATTTCAAAGAGATGCTCTAGAAATATATTTACATTCAATACATTTAAACGTGACTTTTTAAACAGAAATTAAGGTTTCACCAAAGAGTCTTGCCACATTGAACTCATCATAATTTGTGTTTTTATTATTCTTATTATTACAATTTCTTTCTTTTTCAGTTTCAGTGACTAGGCAGTAAATGGACTTTCCAGTCTTACAGATTCTGCCATTTTATGGCCCATTGCTGAAGACGGAAATTTCATCATCTTATACACTCCACGCAAGACTTCATTGTACTCAGTTTGTTCAGCTAAGGTGATAAATAAACATTGCATTTTTTTGCTATACAGGAGTAACAAATGTTCTTTAACCGCTGCCTCAGAAAAAAGCATAAGATGATGAATCAGGTTTTACTTCAACACTAAAAGTGCCATTTTGCACCATAATCTAGCAATGGCACAACAGTGTTGCTGGCCCTGGTGACCTGATGCGTCACAGTGACAGCCTTCATTAGTCAGGCTGGCATGTCTCCCACTCAGGGAAACTATAGGATGTGTAATATCTCCAAGGAGAGCTGAGGTATAGCAACCAGACAGCTGAAGGCTTCTTAATGAATGACTCTAACAGTCCAGAGTCACTAGGAATAAAACTATTAAGCCAGAGAGACATCTATGGCTTGCAAACTTAATATGGTGTGTTTGTTCTTGAGAAGCCATTTTTAGATAATGACTTAGAAGTGCAAACTTTAGAAGTGCAAACTTTCACACTGAATTGGATTGTCTAAAACACCTGAACCAACAAAATGCTTTCCATAAGGGTGCTATTGGTTGTTGAAGTTGACCTTGAAATGATACAGAAGCGTTTTTCTGAAAGAACCTGAAATTCACAAATCAGGATTTTCATGAACGATATTATACATTATCTACTATTTCATAGGAATTTTTTCCTAAATTGGGTTAGTGTCATTTAGCTTTTCTATCTGTCTCCTGTTTTCAGGAAGACAATGAATTAATATACTGCTAAAAGTCTTCTAAGAAATAAATACCTGTCTTTTAAAGACCTGTCTTTTAAACATCTAAGTGCTTCATTTAGTCCTGGTAACCAGGGTCTGCTACCAAGAAAACAAAAGGAAAACAAACAAAAAACAAGCAAACAAAATGGTTTATTTCTCAAAAGTTTTTGTTTTCTTATATACAGCTAACCGTAGCTCAAAGTGCTCAGAAATGTTCACCTTCCTCATGACATCTGCCTTATATTTTGGATACTTTGGATAGCCTTGTGGATTTTGTGTTATTTTGCTTTAATTTCTAAAGTGAGCAATGCCCTTCCATTAGCTTGTCAGGAAACTGGCCTTTCATTCTTCTCACACCCACTTAAAACAAGCACACAATGTTTGGAAAACAATCCACAGTACCTTTCACAGTGTCCGAAGATTGGAATATGACCAAATATTGAGAGATTGGAATATGACCAAACGTTGAGATTCTGTCTACTTTACGGACCTAAAATTTCCTTCACGTTGCCAAGAAACTGGCTCCTGTACTTGTTACACTTTAATATCAGACTGGTACTGTGGCAATGACGCTAGGTAAATAACATCGATATGTCTAATACGTTTTCTGAAAACCTCATCGTGCTTCACTGAAAAAAAGTCATCCAAACACATAGAGAACTCAATACCATGTCTGTGTAACTAAAATAAATGACATTTTTTTAAAAATAAGTTACTTTGGCCAATTTGGTGCTGAACTAATAGAGTGCAAGAACAAGAGCTCGAATCAACTTTCTTTACAAGAATTTGGAGTATTGTGATGTGACCTGCAATATCTGTATTTTTTAAAACACAAATTTTTAGGTTTTCAATAAAAATATTGATATAACCCAAAGATTTTTTTAAATGTTTCTTTTGACTGTTAATTCTTGAAATCTTTACATACATGTAATAAAACTTTCATATTTATTGTTGTTATTATGACTCCCAATCTTAATTCCTGTTTTTGTTCTTCTGCCCATTAAAGTAAAAGGATAACTTCAAGAAACCATATAATGTCACTCTTATACCATGAATGCTAAGAGAAAAGCCAATTAGAAACTGGGAAACCCTAATGAAAAATTTAAATTTGCTATGCAGTCCATTCAGTGTAGTATCTACATCACTAAAGCAAACCAGCTTTTATATGCCTGATATAAAGTGCATTCTTACTTTTAATTCTTAGCTAAGCCCATAAAATATACCAATACAATCGCAATTCTAAATGTGTCACTAAATTGACAATGTTACTAAGTTCAAGGTGAAATTCTTTTGAGGTATCTAGGAACTCAGAATACTATTATTTTATAACCTCCTTTCTTAGATAAATAATTATGACATCTTGGTATGTTTAGTTAGTATTGGCATTTCAGCTAATATTGACCAAAGAAGCTGAGGTGTCTATATTTAAATTCTTATTTCCATAAGAGCTTCACCACACTCCACAGAATATTTTAAATATTTTTAAATCGATGAGATCTATTATTTTCAGAGTATATTTCAAATTCATTAATTTTTCCTGTCAAATTATTTTTCCAGTCTATCCACCTGAATTGAAGGAAATCAATTTTATTTGAAACAAGAACTCCATATTTCTATTTCAGTCCTTCCTCTTTAAAGCCAGGATGAAATCATGTCACTGTTTAATTCAACCATATACCTCTAAGTTGAAATGACAGATAATTGATTATGAGTCAGAGTCTGTAAAAGATTAGTGATTAGAGAAACCATATCTTTTCCAAATATGTTTCTTTCATTCTCATTTACCAGGTGGCACCTGTGTCATTTACTGTCATTAATATTTTTTACCATCATTGGCATAGTGGTCTCAACAAGCAGATAAAGTAAAAAAGCATGTAATTTGTACCAGCATCTAAATAAATTTGTGTAGCCTGGATTCAGTTTTTCTGCTTCTCTGTTTAATGAGGCATAAAAATAAGGTCATAGACACTAACAGTACTGAAAAATTCTAACCTAACTTTCATAGGAAAAGGAATGGAAATCAAAGGTGCAGTAACATGGGAGCGAGTCACACTAGATGCATCTTAGCTCATGTGGGATAGCACATGAATGGGATAGCAATGAATATTTCATAGGGTAACCATATAATTCATCTTCCAAATCCAGACACATTTGACTGGGACAAAGTCTGGGTAAGATTTTCCCAGGTAAACAGAGGTGTGTGATAACCCTCCACGTATATGCATCACATCTTTGCAGCACCTGGCTGTTCAGTATTAATGAGAAAAAAAAAAATCGGACAATTAATCAATAGCTAAAACAACATGTTCCAAACCATCTAGTGGACATTGAAAGACCCTCTTCATTTGGATTGGAACTATAAAATTATGTTCGTGGTGCAGTGTGAGATTTATTCAATTAGCGTTCCCTGACTTTTTTTTTTTTAACTGAACTGAGTTTCTGTATCCCTTCTGAATATATAACTCCTTTCCTTATCACGCCATTAAAACAAGTCAATTAAATCTTGCCCTTCTACAATGATTTCACAATGAAGTTTAATTAATAAATCTTGCTCTAATGTATTCAGTATGATAGGTCCACATGCTCTGTTCAGTAGGTTCTTCACAGGAGGTGGCATATGGAGGAAGATGCTTTACATCTTTTACAGCTGTGTTCTTCAGTGTAAAGAACTATCAACATGCTCTCTTCAAACCCAAAATGTCTTTTGCAAATCATAGTGAACATGGACTAAAATTTATTTTAAAGCATTTCAATGCTATTATTGTAAAGAAACAGAAATGTGCATAAGTCAACTGTAGGCCTCTCCTTATTATGTAGGAATGGAATGTCTGCACTGCAAAGTTGACGTGGTTACCTGGCCATACGGTTGATTTCTGGGCCATAAGTTTCTCCCTCTAGAGGGAAAGTTTTCTTACTAAGTAAGACTGTAGAAGATATCTAAGGGTTCCGGAACTGTGATATCAGAGGTGGTGTTAAATTCCCTATTCACCTAAATATTGTCCTACCACCATAAAGATCTGGGCTTTCATCCCAACCTATTTGACTGGTTCAAGATCTTTTAAAAGTAAATTTCGGTTACTAAATATGATTACTACATACATTGGCAAACTACATTCCAAGGAACATTGCTTGTGATCTTAAAAGTTAATCCAAAACAAATAGGGTACTAGGGCAAATAAGTTTGGAGAAACCTTTACACTCCATTCCTCTCTGGAGATTCACAATGCAGGATATAGCATATTCAAGCTCCTGAGAAGTTTTGACTTAAAGAAATGTTTACATTTATTTAATTCAGTATTTCCCCAGATAATTTGTCAGTGAGTACATTTTTCAGGGAATCTTCATGATATTGAAAGAATTTGGTATTCCTTGGAACACAGTAGAGGAATTATTTTTGAAGATAGTTGAGAAAGGACTATAACAAGAAAAAGCAACAAAGGAGGACTTACAATGTGGGAGATGTTTATGTGACTGGACTTAAATTTTGTCAGTTATCAGAAATTAAATTCCTCTCACTTTGGGGCATTCCTTACTTAATTCCTAGGAGCATAGCGAATGAAGCAATTAATAATTGAAAAGCTCTAACAATATTTAATTAGGTACAAAATATACTCTTTACTGAAGTGTATATCACATATTATATGGAGCATACTCTTATTTACTCTTCAGTAAATGATATCAATATAAAACAAAAGGAAATATTAATAAAGACAATATTAAAAGAGGAAAGAGGGGCTTCCCTGGTGGCGCAGCGGTTGCGCGTCCGCCTGCCGATGCAGGGGAACCGGGTTCGCGTCCCGGGCCGGGAGGATCCCACATGCCGTGGAGCGGCTGGGCCCGTGAGCCATGGCCGCTGAGCCTGCGCGTCCGGAGCCTGTCCTCCGCAACGGGAGAGGCCACAGCAGAGGGACGCCCGCATACCACAAAAAAAAAAAAAAGAGGGAAGAAAACTTTCAATCTGATTTCTTCTCTTATGTTGTAGGTCAAAAATGGTCAAATATCATCAATATCATACTGTTCATCCTAATAGATTCCAATACAATTTTTATTATTATCCTTATTTTACAGAAGAGAAAAATAAGAATCAAGCAGTGTCGTGTTCCTGATACTCAGCATGCCATTGGCCCAGTTCAGTCAAGCTTAATATAGCTGATTAAAATTCCAAACTTTTCCTACTACATCATATATTTTTATAATTTGTTCATTGTGGGTTTTGTTTTACCACAAATGTTTCTTATTTGAGGAACTGACTTTTTACTGCAAGTTTTGTATTTTAAACAAGAAATATAACTTGCATATTGTCTTTGAGGTTAACTGTAATTTCTTACACATTAGGACTTTGAAAATGTATTAGCTTTCATACTTATATTCAGCTCAATTTGATTTTCACTGCCATTTATGAATACATTTATAAAAGTCCATTTGAAAACATATTTTTTCATTCAGTTTAAAAATTCTTATGGCATGTTCGACATGAGCCCAACTTTAAAGGTCATTCAGCTGCCATTGATTCCAAAGCAGTACCAAAGAAAGGCATTGCTGAATTTATTTCATTTAGGCCTGCTGCCTGGTCTCTTGCAGTACTAATTTGCTACAGGCCTAAAAAAGAGAATTTGTTCTAACTTGTATGGTTGGATTAAAATATCTGATCATTCAGTATTTCATAGCCGAGATATCTCAGTACATTTATTATTTTCACCTTAACTTGGTAGTGAAGTTATTGTACCTCAATCATTAAAATCAATTTTGCTTTGTATATAATTGTATTATAAAGCTAATCCCAGGGGCAAAATCTATGTATTCTATTCAGTTGAATTCCAAACACTGATGAACAATTATATTAAATTCTAACACTGCATATGAGAGTTTTAACATTTTAGTTTGAATTCACTAATACAATTAAATTGTGGCAATTCAAACAAAGGGGTACTTTCCATTACTAAAGTTAATAAGGCATAAAGAAGTACTAGAAGAAAGCATGAGTCTATTCATATATGGATTAGAATCTCTTGCAAGTCAAGGAAAAACAAAATGGAATCTACAGGTTTCTGTTTATAGAAGAGGTTATTCCAAGCCTTGGAAATATACTAACTCTACCATGCACAGAATTGCTATAAAATACCAACATTGATTTCTTCATGTACCTTATGAAAATGTATCTTACTCATTTTTAAGTCATATCTATTTTCATTTGACTAACGTCTCTGTAGTGTAAAAAATTCTGATGATGTTTCAAATCACAGAGGCCTAAAGCAAGAGTGACTCATCTTAATGTTCCTCACTCTATCTTGTTCCTCCTCTAACCTTCCCCTGCCTGTCATCCTCCTGCTTAGTGAACGAGAGCTCTTAGCACTCATGTCACTTTGGGATTTAAAAGGAAGAGAGGATAGAGGTGGTACAAAATTAATGGAAGAGAAAAGTTAAGAAAGAAGGAAGGTATTGGCCTGTTCAAGCTCAGACCCACCCCTGCCCTTCCCTGCTTCATTCTCCAATAGAAGAATGATTCCTGCAACTACATTCATCAGAGTTCTCTTCCACTAGCGTCCAGTTCACTTGGTCAATGGTAGACTGTAGGGCAAAAGGAAGAAATAATCCAGAATATTTTATCCCTTTTCTTTCCCAACCAGATGTGTACAGGGGTTATCTCAAGCAGTGACTACATTTGCTCCATGATTTCAAACTCCTGGTAGGCAGTGACCACCATAATTCTACTTTCTGCCAGAGACCCCCAGTTCTGGAGTATTCCCACTTTCTCTCTGGGTCTCTCCAGCCAAGGGCGTGGTAGCAGCTTCTTGTTGCTGCTTATCTCTTGGTTGCCTCACCACCTCCCATCTGACTTCCGAGCTCTTCCATTATCTATACAACCAATAGCCTCCAATAAATTCCTTCTCTTTGAAAGTCCTAAAATGACTTGTGCATTCCTGGCTCGCCCATGACTGATACAGAAAGGACGACTGGAAGGGGCAGAAACGAGTCAGTTATTTTCTTTTCTAGGTAACCAGGGTTACTGTCATGATGGGTGTGGAAGAAGGCAGGGGAAACAGGACAAGAAAAGGAGCAAATATTTATTGAGCACCTTTGATGTACAAGTGCTTCATTATCATTTAATCTTTGCAGGTGAGGAAACTGAAGCTTAGAGAGGTTAGATATTTCTTGAGATCTTATTGGTAATACATGGTTGAACAGGAATTTGAACTTAGGACTGATTCCAAAGCTTTTCCACTGCAGTACACTTCCTATCTAACAAACATAAGGTTACATTCAAAAATAGTTCTTGAAGGGTGGGGTTTTTTTGTTTTTTTTTTTTACTACTTTTATGAAGTAGTAAATGTCAAATAACTCAGGATCTGAGTCCTGCCATGGTCACACCACACTTAGCTGAAGTTAGCTATTACTATGCACCAAAACTCAAGTTTTACATCTTAAAAGATTGCCTTGTATCTCAGCCTATCGACTGCCAGGATTGGGGATGACTAAGTGAGAAACATTCTTGAGGACCGAAAGTGTTCATCATGTACATCTGTTATTTGAGAGTTGTTTTTATGGAATCCAGGGTCCTTGATTTTGAAAAGTAGAATTTATTTGGGAATTTTTTATCTTCTTTCCTTCACTGCAAAGGTTTATCAACACTGTTACGTTTTACATAGATGTCCTCAATACCAAAAAGTAAAAATGCTGCTGGGTAGAAGGGATGACAGGGACCCATTTTTGTGTGCTCTCATCCAAAGCCTGTTTACTCCCAAATCTTGCTCACTCTTGAGATGTAGACCTGTATATCCAACTGTTTTCTGGACCTCTCTGAGCATCCTCACACGAGTTTGATTCGAGCTGTCCTAAACTCACTGTATTTCCCTGAATATCAGGCTCTTCCTTCTACATTCCTAATTTATTTCAGTTAATGGTCCCACAGTACACTGCCTACCCGCCATTGACTGCCAATCATCCTAAGGCCCACCTTCTTCCTCAGGCTCCACATTCAATAAAGTGCCAAATCCTGTTCAAATCAACTTTCTAAGTCCCTCCCAAATCTACTGTCATTTATTCATTCAATATTTGATTGCCATATGCCACCGTACTGAGGATACTAAAATAATTATTGGTAGACGGGCCAAAGGAGACACTACCTAACTCTTTATATGCTCCTTTTATAAAGTCTTTTCTCACCTGGATCTCAACATTAGTATCTTTACTGTTTGGGTCATCTTTCTCCATCTTCTTCCCCACCTATCTTGCTTATGTCCCCAGAATGAATTTAATAAAACTAATACTAGGTCACTTGCTTCCTTAAAATCTTTCAGTAACTACACATAGCCTCCGGTGCAACCTAAATGCCTTGTGATGGAACTTGGGGGCACATCAGGTCTGTTTCTTCCAGCCTTTACCTATGATGCTTCAGACTTACACATCCACTTCTCCTGTGAACTCTTTCACCCTCGGGCATCTATATATGTTATTCCCACTGCTTATAATACCCTTCCCCATCTCATACCTTTATTTAACCCTCACTCATCTTTCAAAACCCAATGAAAAAGAATTTTCTTCTCTGGAATCTCTACTCTGAGCCCACCCCATGCCTGTGGCTCCTTCCCCATGAATCTTGTTCTTTGTTCCCACAACAGCCAGTGCATATCTTTATCATAATATCAAAGCACTTATCAGACTACTAGACAAATGTCTCCTCCACTCTGCTGTGATTTCCTCAAGGGCAGGGAGAGGTTTGGGCTCACTCAACATCTCCAACACCAGGCCCTGGATTTGGCACACAGTAGAGCCTCAGTACATACAAGAATGGATAAGTACCTAATTTTGAAATGGTGAAGTAATATACAACCTAACACTGTAAAACTCAAAATGAAAGCACATTTTTTACTATTTACAAACTCCTACTTCTACCTCTCTGGCTCACAAAGATAAAAATAGACTCTACTTTTGCACACCCAGGTATTAGTGTAATTATCCAGTTTTCTTTAGCTATTACTATTTTCTTCAGCTATTACCATAAACCATTTAACAGAGACTGAAGCTGAACATGTGGCCAGAGAACTCCAGTCAGCAGGAGTGACTCTAGGAACTGTGAAATATCCATAAACTGTTCTCCAGATTTGACTTTTATTAATAAAGCATATCAGGTACAGTTTGTAGTAATTTTAGAAAACTGTAAAATTACAACCACCATCTCTACACTACTCTGTATAGGATCCTAGTGCAAACAGAGCCTAACACATGAGAGAGTGCTGCTTTTCTCAGGACAATATTTTCCTTATAGTGGGATTACAACTGAACAAAAAAAGCATTTGCACTTTATACAGGTCACTGTAAGTTCAGAGTAACAGGGAGCAGCTTTGTACGCATGTCAAAGTAGAGATCCCACTGAAAGAGAAAACTGTCTCAGATTTACCCCTTGGGTAATTTGATAGTTTAAAAGATGGGCTTAAAACCAAAGCTTGGTACCCTTACCATTCCTCATCCTCCATGCACCAGAAGGAAAATGACTTATTTACAAAGTACTTCTCACTACTGGTGGCAATGGAAGTGTTTAGGTAGGTTTAAGCTGAGTTATACATTTAGGTGGTGCAAGTATTTTAAAGTACAGAGTCCTGCCCACATTAAGATAAACTTCCGGTACCTATTGACACTTAATAACAGAGATCCGTTTACACAGGATTACTCTAGCTTTTAGCTCCAAGCTAAATGAGTTTTGGGGAAATATTCCAGAAATTGGTTTTGGATTCAGTAGGAGGCCTATATTCTGGTTGTGAAAAGAGTGGTATTTTTGTTATACTCTTCTCTTCTCAAGCTAGATCTACCAGAAAGCATATGACTTCACTTCAGGTATTAAAGACTGACTTCCTAGAAATTATTATTAGCAAAGTTAAAACTCTAACTTTCTAGCCTGCTTCTACACTCAATGTCCTACCAAAGAGTGCCAAGAATCCATGATCAAAGAATGCTGTGATGCAGTGCTGGTGCCATACCAAGACAGGAGATCACTGTTTCTGCTTTTTCATACTCTTTATTGCCAACAGTTTAAAATGGTCAACATAAAAAAAAAACTGATAATAAATACTGCTCTTTGGGCTGTAATAAATAAAAAGTTTATTAACAAGGAATGCACTTTTCCAGCCACAAGTGTCTTCAAAAAAAAAAATTATATATGGCCATAGTTCACAGTTAAGCAGCCAAAAGCTGCTCCAATTACAGCCTTTAAACAACATGGGAGCGTCCTCCCTTCTCCCTCCCCTTCAGGAAGTATATTCACAGTTCCAAGTCCTCTGTCTGAAGTGCTCTCCACAGAGAGAAGTTAAGCCAATGCACCTTTCTGTGAAATTGTCTGAAAAACCTTTCGAAACAGGTACGTCAAGGAAAACTGCATTCGGGTTCACTCTCAGCTTGTCCAAGGTCCAGAACTGTGTGCCTAAGCCTGGTCTGGTTCCACCAGGTCCAGCAGGCCACGGAGGAATTGTTTTCGTACCACCACCTGTCCACCTTCTTCAACGTGCTGTAGATCATTCTACTGGCTTCCCTGTAGATCTCACAGTGGAAAAGAGGAGTCCCATAGGATTCATTCAAAAAGTCTCTTAGTTACATCTCTGTAAGAGCATGTTCAGAGCATATTCCATACGATTTTTTAATTCTAATGAACAGCCAGACATCAGCAGAGTTGTCAGTCTAAACGTTGTAGATATCCTGTCCTCATTGATGTAGGTGAGAAGGTATTCTTCATTTTGGCTACAGATGATTATTTTCGTATGATCATGGTAGAAATTCACCTTTAAAAAGTAGACGTAGATATTAGATCCCTCTAAATATTCAAGATGTGAAGAGTTTTGTCAATGATTAAATTGGCTAGGTAAAAATCATTTTTTTAGGACCTAAACATGTGCTTTCCTCAAGGGTTCATTTACCTGAAAGGTGCCATCATTGAAGAGCATCATTAAGGCCTTATCAGATTTTAGCCACTGAAGGAGGTAGAGCCGAGGTCTTCGAACATCAGTAACACTAGGCAGATCTCCACCCTGGGAGAGATTGGGAGACTTAGTGCCTATAAAAACTTTGCAGTATGTGCACTCAGTTCTTCTAAGCAAATGCCTATCAAACTTAAGCAAGTGCCAGCATGGCCTGGAGATTCCTGGTCCCACCACCCAGAGATTCTGATCCAGTAGAGTGAGGGTGGGACATAAGAGGCTGCATGCCTTAAAGTGTCGAGGTTACACAGACGCTACTGCTCTGTAGACTACACTGCAAACATCACTGCTTGCAAGCCACAGTACTTACATCCATGAGGTTTTCCTCCATGTAATGAGAGAAGTATTTCAGCACCGTCACTTGACTAATGAATTGTTCAGGGGCATCTGTTGCTGGGAAAATAGAGCATTGGCCAAGCTCTGCATAATAGTGAACTGTTCTAAAGAACAGGAACAACACGGAGAAAAGAAGGAAAAACGGAAGCAGTTAGTCACTATTTTCAGATTTCCTTAGGGCAAAACTAAAGAACTGACAGGGCTTCCTTAATTGAACACGCTTACTTTTTATCTGGAAGGAGGCTCATGTGAGCACCGTTGTTGAAGAGGACGCCTACAGTGTGGTCTGAGAGCTGGTACCCAAAGCCATATTTATTAGAGTAGTCGACCCATTTGGTGACCCACTGAAAGGAAGTGCTCAGCTGCTCTTTGGGGATGCAGTCAGCTTCTGGCATGTTTTCTAGACATCCTCGAAGGACTCTTGCCACTGTGTCTGCGACACTTCCCATGGTACTGTCCTCGAGGCCTGGAAAGTCAGAGAAATTTAGAAAATAATTAACAACAAAACCTCAGGCTATGGTAGGTGCTAAGTCTCCCTTCACCAAATCTAAGGATGGAGGACTCAAAATTGTTTCAATCCTCTAATTTTGCTTCTTCTATGTTAAATCAGGCCAAAAACCAAGCTGATTTCAGTTACTTAGTATTGAGCACTGGCACTCAGAGCGTCATTATTTAAAATGCAATTGACAACAACTTACATTCACTGCTACTGCTGCAGCTGCCAAGAGTTCCTCTGACTATCATCCGAATAGCATCTCCAATCTGCTGCTTGTTTTCCACTGCGGGTGTTCCAGATCTGGCAACTGTAGTGGTAGGTGGCTGGAGTTCCTAGAAGAGAGAAGAGCCAGGCAATAGTCAAGCATTTAAAATTCATTTGGGGCTGAGAATTCTAGTTTAAGATGAGATTGTGGCAATTAGCAGGAAAGCTTATCAAAAAGCAATAGACACAAACCAGGTTAAAGATATTTCGGTAACTCAACTGAATGCATTGTTAAACTAAAAGATAAAATCTTCCCTTTTAAAGGGTTGGAAAGAAACTTTAAGTAAATATGTGATCCAAGTGATAATTAACAAAGAATGAAAATGATATAAAGTGTTTATAACTATTTTACTCTTCTTTAGCATACCTCATCTGTCCTATGTTTGCTGGGTTGCTGAGTTATCGAAGTCTTTTTCAAATCATGCCTAAGCTTGTAAATTTCTTCATCTTCTTTAGCTACTTTATCTATAAATCAAGGAAAAGAATTAGGAGCATTATTCTATCCAAACAAGGTAGAAACAGAGCTAGCCATATTTCCTCTTTTTGCATTAATAACCAACTTAAGAGCATCCAAGGCAAAACCATCAGCTTTTACTTTTATCTTTGCCATCAGCTGCCAATTATGCAAGAAGCACACTTTAATGCATATGAAACAAAAAGCTATCAATCACAATTGGCAGTGTGGACTTTTTATGCTACAAGAAGTCAAATGGTATACAAACATACAGGCCAAATTATGTTAATATAAAAGCCTCTTTTAACTAACTTATCAACTTTATATATAATATTGGACACAGAAGAACAAAAGAAGCCTTATAACTTACTATGTGTGTCAATATATCTTGCTTTGTCTTTTTTGCCACCAAAAAGAGCAGCAGCTGCTTTCTTAAAGAAATTCTTAGCTGGGCTTGACAAGTGGAAATCTGGAACTGTATGACAACAGCTAGAAGAGAGTCTGTCTGGAGTGAAGCCCTATGAAGTAAAAGACAAGATCTTCAGTAACCTGCTGGGAAATTAGGATCAAGAGCATGTAATAAAAAGACGCCAGGGCTTCCCCGGTGGTGCAGTGGTTGAGAGAGTCTGCCTGACGATGCAGGGGACACGGGTTCGAGCCCCGGTCCGGGAAGATCCCACATGCCGCAGAGCAGCTAGGCCCGTGAGCCATGGCCGCTGAGCCTGCGCGTCGGAGCCTGTGCTCCGCAACGGGAGAGGCCACAACAGTGAGAGACCAATCTACCGCAAAAAAAAAAAAAAAAAAGACGCAAAAAAAAAAAAAAAGCACCAACCTGCAAAAAAAAATCATGTCGAATGATGTCATCCAAACTGGGACGATCTTCTGGATTTTTGGACAACATGCTGGCTATTAAGTGCTTAGCAGGAGCCAGCAATGAAGAGGGCATTGTATACCTTGCTTCTCTTATGCACCTGTAAGTTTCTTTCAGGTTTGTAGTTTCAAATGGGGGTCTTCCTAATAACATTGTATACCTGTATGCAAGGAAACACTTCTTTAGGAACGGTCAACAAGCAACTCTTTTCGAGGGTTAAAAATCTACATCCAAATTTGCTTTTTGATTATTTTGGTGCATTTACTTACATCACACAGCCTAAGGCCCAAATGTCTGATTCACAGCCGTGTCCTTGTTTGTTGAGGACTTCAGGAGAAAGATAATTTGGGGTACCACATATCGTTCTAGGAAAACAAAATATAAAGATCTCATTAGGAACTAGTCTACTGTTTAAACTTAGTTCTCTAGATAAAACCTTAAAAGCACTATGTTTGATTTCTATTTGGAAACATTTGACTTTTGATTTCTGGCATGTGAACAACTGACATTTGACCAAGTGACTTGGTAATTTTTTTTTAATGTGTGTACAATTTTTTTCAGCCACATGACAAAGTGTTTTAAGCCAACTGAGGTATGGCAGGACATATTTATATATTTCAGTCAGATATAAGACAGATTTGTTTCATAATCAACTTATAGGCATAAGGTACTCTGCCTGGTCCATAGTGGCACTGGATAAGTGTTT
Organism: Physeter macrocephalus; assembly: GCF_002837175.3. Lineage (NCBI taxonomy): Eukaryota > Metazoa > Chordata > Mammalia > Artiodactyla > Physeteridae > Physeter > Physeter macrocephalus. The sequence goes on from NC_041221.1 coordinate 62,175,937, forward strand.
CCTTCAATTAACACTGTAGCGATTTGTAGATTTTGGTATCAACTGGCCTTTGAAACATTAACCGGAAAATAAAAAGGGCATATTTGAGCTCCACAAAACCCTAGCAGGATGTATCCTTCTGACTCTTACCTCCTTCTGTGTTCCAAGGGTTCCAGCCTGGCTGCCAAACCAAAGTCCCCAACTTTTAGTTCCATGGCTTCATTAATAAAAAAGTTTCCTAGATGATTAAAAAAAAAGACCTGAATTCCCTTGAAAAGCTGTTCTAACCAAGTACACACACATCCACTCAAGAGGCAGGCAGCCAGTTGCTTAAAGTGAAAGCCATCATTCATAAGCAAGATTACACTGGTTAGATCCCAACTAAGAACATTAAAATGTAAAAAAAAGGGAGAGAGAGAGAGCGCGCGCACCTCTCTGACACAAAAGTCAGCATTTGGAGTGAAAGGCTTACCTAGTTTGAGATCTCTGTGCAAGATTTCTTGTTCATGAAGGTACTTCAGTCCAGACACAATCTGCCTGAGGTAGTATCGGACTTCTGGCTCTGTCAACACCTTCCTTGCTTTCAAGATATGAGCCATGGACTGGGAAGAGGAGAAGGAAAAAAGAGAATCTGTCAAACAAAGTTACCAAAATCAGTGGTTTCCTTGTGCAGGATGAGTGATTAAAGTTAATGCTGCAGCGTAATAATTACCTCCACAACAAAATTCCCAGATAAAGTTCAGTCTGAATGCCATGTCAGTTTGCGGGAAGTAAATGCATTCAAATAGGAGTGAACACTTACCCTTCTACTGCAATATTCCAAAAGAATGTAAATGTTTTCTTTGTCCTCAAAGTAGTGGTAAAACTGCACTACATGCTTGTGATGGAGAATTCTGTGAAGCTCTATTTCTTTGTCAATCTAAAAGAAGAAAGCAAGATCAGTCTTATTAGCCTCCCTCACCTCTGAAAAGCCAGTCTTACACATGCAGAAGACATTTTCCTAACAGGGAAGGGCCATCTTGCACACAAAGAAAATACTTTACTCAACAGTCATACACACCTTTTCCCTTTGATGAGGTTTGGCTACTCTGCTGTGAGGAATAATTTTTGCAGCGTAGACTTTGTTGTTTGTCAAATCTGTCATCTCGTAACATTTTGCAAAGCCACCCTGAAAGGAAACAAAGCCGAGACGGAATTGAGTATGGCAGGGACATGAACGGAAGATTTTTTTTTTTTTTAATAAGTAAATGAGAAAGAAAAGAAAAACTATGGGAGAGGCTAACAGGGAAGGGCCATCTTGCACACAAAGAAAATACTTTACTCAACAGTCATACACACCTTTTCCCTTTGATGAGGTTTGGCTACTCTGCTGTGAGGAATAATTTTTGCAGCGTAGACTTTGTTGTTTGTCAAATCTGTCATCTCGTAACATTTTGCAAAGCCACCCTGAAAGGAAACAAAGCCGAGACGGAATTGAGTATGGCAGGGACATGAACGGAAGATTTTTTTTTTTTTAATAAGTAAATGAGAAAGAAAAGCAAAACTATGGGAGAGGAAGGGCGGACACAGAGATGCGGTCTACTTTTTTAAAGCTCTTTCACGAAGGGAAAAGCATTCCTGAAAACAGTAAGTGAAAACAGTGCCCCTTATCTCTTTATAGAGAGGAGCTTTCCGGAGGGGAGGCTTGGGGTTGGGGAGATGAGAAATAGGGTCCGAAGAGACTTGTCAAGAAAATCCTCTGGGGGGCAGCTCAAGAGAGCTAGGTCTGGTATAGAGAGCCCTCGCTTCTGGCCTCAAGATCAATGTCTTCGGGCGGCTGGACGCAGATTGAGCCGCGGCTAAGGATGGGAAGTCGATCCCGGCGCTGCCACCGCACAAAAGCCAGAGTAGGGCAGGTGAGCAGCCCACGTCGCGCCGGGATCGGACTCCCGAGACGCCAAGAAGCGCTGGGCGCGGGGACTCGGCGTCCGGCCCGGCCCGGGGAATGCCCGGGCAGACCTCCCTCCCGCCTGGCAGCAGGGCGCCCGCCGCTTGTCACCTTTCCCAGCACTTTGCCTCGGCAGTAGCGCTTCCCCGTGGTGGGGTCGACGATAATCCTCGAGATCTCGGCCCCCGAGTGCGAGTGGTGGTGATGGTGGTGCGGGGCGGCCGGCTGCACCTGCACCTGGGGCTGCGGCGGCTGCGGCTCCTCGGGGGGCGGCTGCGGCCGCTTCTTCTTCGAGTCCCCGCCGCAAGCCTTGCCCAGCGCCTGCTCGCACATCTTGGTGCCGGCGGCCGGCTGGTAGGTGATAGTCCGCAAGAGCTCCATGGTCCCCTCACCACCCTGCACTGCCTGCTGCCACCTCCGAAGCGCGGACACGCGACCGAACCGGCCTCTAACCTCGAGCCCCGGCCACAGCAGCCAACCTCCCACGCCCGACGCCTTAGTTCACTTGTGCGAATGCGAACGCCCGGAGAAGTCTTATATATGGGCGGGGAAGGGGGCGGAGAATCGAAACGGGATGCGACGTCACGGTCGACGCCCTGCCCACCGGCCTTCAGAGGGCCCGGGGCCGAGCGGGAGGTTGAGACGGGCAGGTGGCTTCCAGCTTGCGAGCCGCTTGCCGGCCGCGGGGAGCGCTCACCCCGACGGGGAGGCGGACACAGGCGTCCGGCCGTCCCCGTGACCGCCATCCCATTCTTGGAATGTTCCGAGCTTCTGGGTTTGAAGTAGAAACCCGAGGGCCGACGCCTGGCTCCGCCCCCACCCGCCTCGCGGCCGGCAGTGCAGTGATCAGAGCCCCGCCGGGTGCTGCGGTCCTCGCAGGTTCCCTGCCCTGCACAGCCCTTCCTCACCGCCCTACAACCTGACGCCTCCGGTGTCAAGGTGTGAGTGTGGCCGGAGCCACTGCACAGGCACGTGAGGCTTCCTGGTGGCCACCTGGAGACCTTCTGGGCTGCCGCCGCCCCCGCAGTTTTACCCCGTTAGCTCCTGTCTAGAGGGGCCCTGAGGGGAGGCCGTGCCCCTGAAAGACAAGGGTCCGCGGAACAGGGTGTTCCGAGCTCCCCGCCGCTTCTGAATGAAGCGGACTTCGGCTGGGGCCGGCCGGCTGACCATGGCCAAGTCCCACTTAGGCCCGTGTGGCCTCTCCCCATCACCTTAGAGCAAGCCTTTGTCGGAGGTCAGGCCCTTAACCTTGGAGAGGGAGGCCAGCGCCTTGGGAAGGCTTCGCGTTCAGGATGTCCGAAGACTGGGAGCAAAGGCGCCATCTCGTGGAATGTTCCAGAAGCGCAGTTAGTCCGAGTGGGCAGCGGTTAATGACTATATGGGCTTTTTTTGACAGTAAGTGGTTTAAAAGTGCTCCTGGTGCTAACTATGGTTTTACAATCGAAATCATCTATCACTTCTTATTCTGAAGGGGTTATGCGGAATGCGTCGTTTAAATGGCTCATTAAGACACGTGGCTGCTCTGGTGCTGGGAGAGTCAATCCTAGGCCTTCCAAGTGGAGGGGATTGGTAGCATGAGGGAGGAGCATAGCCAAGTGAGCTAGAACATGGCTAGGTTTCCTATTTCCAGATTTTACGATTCAGACGTGCTAACCTGGGATCACCATTGTTTCTCGTTCTAATGACAGTAGTGCATTTATGTGCAGGGTACCGTGCTTAGTATTTTGAAAAGCCTTATTTAATTCTACATCCATTCGAAGTAGGAAATATTGTTATTCCCATTTTACAGATGAGGAATCTGGGGTTTAACGAATTTAAGTTAACTATTCTCTATATATATATTTAGTAGAACATCCAAGTTATGTTAATTAGCAATAGACAGATTTTTAAATCCAAGTTAAGATGTGTTAAACAGTTTTTGGATACTAATTTCCAGTGCTATATAGAATACCAGATTAATAACCCCTTGGAAGGTACCTAGAAAAGGGTCGGCTCCAGTCCAGATACCATCAGGGTATGCATGGTATCAGTTAATTAAATGTGAATGGTTTCTAAGATTCTGTCTCAAGTATTTCCCACATAATGTAGAAAGGAGTTTCATTGGCATTACAGAGTAAAAAGGGAGAAAGTCTTCTGTGACTCTTCCTTTTGATTCTGTAAGCAGTTCAGGGCAAGCCAAGGCATGTTTCTCATAAAGTGAAAGTAGAATTTACCCCATGATTATCAGGGCTGGAATAAGGGGCGGGCCTGGTGGTGGATATGAAGAATTACGCAATCCTGCTCTTTAAAGATAAACCTAGGGGTGACCTTTGCTCCCCAGATTTATGCACTTATTTACTAGACTGTAGTAGGCTTGCTGGTTTAGAAAATACTACCTAAATTTCCAGAGCTAATTTTACACCTTGTCTTTATTTTTTCGGTTGATAATGAACTTTTTAATCTATATCTGTTTATGACTTTCTATGATAAAAGGTCTATGAAGAATAGTCATGATATTTTTCATTATTATTTCCATTCTTTGATTATTATATACTATAGTATATCTCTTTACCAAATGTACTCAAGCATTTGATGGACTGCTGAACATGCCATGTGAAATTCAGGTCTATCCTCCAAAACATTTGAGCATTTAATAAAATATTAACATGGAGGGCTTCCCTGGTGGCGCAGTGGTTGCGCGTCCGCCTGCCGATGCAGGGGAACCGGGTTCGCGC